>NW_017670820.1:0-32093 GCF_001879085.1 Nicotiana attenuata
TTAGGATTGACCCATTGGGATGGATTCTCTAATGCCACAGTGGGAATAGGAGTGACGTAACCTGCGGCTTTCAACCTTTCATACAACTGGTCGATGGGTTCAGCAATAGCGGTGTATTGTCTGGGTGGCTTGCGGTCAAAATTGGGTCTTGGTCTTGGATAATTTTGGAGAGTCGGAGGTGACTGGAAATGAGATGGTTGGGAGTTATAGGTATGATAGACAGTGGCTTGTTGGGAATATCTGGGAGATGATGGTTGATATGTAGGTGGTGGTGCTTGGTATGTGGATGGAGGTGTTTGATATGTGGGTGGAGGTGTTCCATAGGTAAGTGGAGATTTCGGGCCTTGAGCCACCATTACTGCCCCAACGTCTTTTTTCTTTGATATGCCGCCTGATTGCAATGCCTTATTTGTGGCTTGTAATGCCTCGAAATTTGTTACCATCCCACTTTTGATGCCTTCCTCGATTCTTTCCCCAAGTTTGATGATATCAGAGAATTTATGGTTTTTAATAACCATCAACCTTTCATAATATTGCGGATCTTGTGCTCTGACGAAGAACTTATTCATCTGTTCCTCGTCCTTCTTCGTCCAGAGATGGTCTGACCTTGGCCGCTTCCGACCTCCAACGAGTAGCATACTCACGGAAAGTCTCAGTGGGTTTCTTCTTAAGATTCTGGATGTAGAAAACATCTGGTGCGTTTTCTGTGTTGAACCTGAATCGGTCCATGAAATCTGATGCCATACTCAACCAATTGGACCATTTCTTGGGATCCTGGTTGATGTACCAGGACAAAGCATCTCCAGTAAGACTCCTCATGAAGAGTTTCATCCGGATCTTTTCATCTTTTTCGACTCCAACAAGCTTGTCACAATAGGTCCTCAAATAAACCATGGGATCACCTTTACCATCAAATATCTCTAACTTAGGAGGTTTGTACCCCGCTGGCAATTCTTGGCCGTATGCATAGGTCTTCATAGTTTAAACCTTCTACCCCTTTGCCGCCTTCGACACCCTGAACCTGACTTGTCAATTTCTTGAGTTCTTCGTCCATGTTCTTGATGAGCAGGTCCTTCTCAGCTGATTCTGGTGTATAGGAAGTTGGTTGAGTAGAGTGAGGTATGGTCTCCACATATATAGGGTTGTTTCGATGAGTGCCAGGGACATGGGTGTAGTGATGGTCATTGGTTGAGTTTTGAGGATTGGGAATGGGTTGTGGTGTGTTTTGGGGAGTGTGGTAAGTGGCGGTTGGTGGGTATTGGATTGATTGATGGTGGTGTTGTGGCGGAGTTGGTACCGGTAAGGGATTGAGATTCTGAGGTGGGGTTGCATATTGATGCGGTGCAGGAGGGTTTTGTGGATGTTGGTTTGGTGTGTTCTGAGGAGGTGCTGGGTTCTTTGGGTTTTGTTGATTAATGTTGGGAACATTCAAAGTGAGGGATAAGTTTTCCAAGTTGTGGACCTGCTCAAGTTCTCCCTGTAGCTCTAGTATCTTTTGTTCTAATCTTAGAACCAAATCATTCGGTGCCGGAGTACTCCGACTATCTGAAGTTTCTGCATTTTTCGCATTTTCCTTTCGAGTACCACTTAAGTCGTCCATTTTATCCTTCCCTTTGCTCTTTGTATTGCTTGGACGAGGAGGAGGTGGAGGGCATCTAGATCTGGTATGATACGCTGATGATGCCAGTATGAGCGAACCAACCTTAGGGGATGGGAATAATCAAAATAAAGGAAAAAACAAAAGATAAACAAGTCGGTAAGGGTTCTGAAATGTTTGCAGTATTTAAACACATATTGCGAGATTGTATATTCGCATCCTAATTTGTGAGCCTTGTTGTTCCCGAGGTAGGCCTAGCGACAAATAGATTTGGATAACTTTAGATGCCAGCAAATGCCTCATTTCATAATATGAAAAATAGACGAATCCCAAAACGGCACTAAGATAATAGAAAAGTAAGTCACTATTGGCAGTTGGCCTTATTACATTTTAGGAAAGCAAATAAATATAGCTTATTTGGTCCCAGAAGGACCTTCCCCAGATTCGATCTTCCTGACTCCATCGTACAGGTTCCCCACCTCGCGCAGACCCAGCAGCAGGTAGGCTCTAGCCAAATGTCCTCATTTGCTTCCTTCAGCATTCTGGCAATCCTCAATCCTCTTTATGACTTTACCCTCCAGCTCCACTATTCCTCGCTCCAGATATTCCAATTTCCTATTGGAAGTGACGGCCATTTCTTTCCATTCTTCGATCAACCTCAGTTTTGCCTCGTGTATTTCCCGGTGCTCATTCTCAGAGTCGTGGACCCTCTTGCGTAGTCTATTGTATTTGACTTGAGCTTCAGCTTCTTCGTCTATGATCCTATTCCCTCGACCAACTCCTGGCCTCACCATTCCCTTTAGATTGTCTTCTAACCATGCTGGATAGAGGTTCGCACCCTGCATGATACCTGTCAGGCTCAATGGTGTCCTTTTCCACAATGATCTTGTAGTGCCACATGTGTTGGGCTGGGCATTTGTAAGGGACGTCGTCGTCTTGAAAGTCCTCTCTAAAATGGCTCATCTTGGCAATCCTGGGTACAACCTGCTTCCTGCCTGCTTGCCTCATAACTCGGATAGGGACATAAGGGTATATTCCTCTCAACCCAATCAGCACCAAGTGTGGAGCGTCCCTGGACCTGATGATGAATTCGTCTGTTGGGAACCATTCAAATATCCATTGCACTTGTTCCTCGGTCAGATTGTTGAAGAACTCTACCCAATCTTTGGCGCTTTCCGGCTGAGCAAACCTTTCCGGAATGTAAGTCATCCTCTTAGGGTGATGGAAGGCAATATGGTCGTTCCAAGCCCTTCGCGGAAATTCTTGGTGATACTGACACCTTTGAAGATGTTCTAATAACCACAACTGCAGCAACAGGTTGCAACCCTCGAAATGCTTGATCCCTCTTTGACAGCGCTCCAGAGCCCTGTAGATGTCGGCTATGATCATGGGGACTATTATGTATGTCTGTGCATTGATCCCTTCCATCAAAGTCTTGAAGACCATGGCCAATCTAGTATGGATCCTTTCCCTTTTCATCGGGAATACTATCAGGCTCAAGAAGCACACAATGAATACAAACACTCTACGCTGGATGTGTCCCAGAGAAGTAATAGAAAGCTCGTCGTGGAAGGTACGATAGGACTTGCTATGGCCGTATCTCTCATACATGTATTGTAAGGGTATGTAGGATTTCTTCAAGCATTCCAAGTCAACAATTTTCTTCAGCCCCATCATCTTTAGGAACCCTTTACCAGTACGGTTCTCCGGTACCAACAACCCAGGGCTATCCCAAGTTAGTCCCGTAAGTCCCCCAATTTCTTCTAGGAGGGGAGTCATTTCTATGTCGCCAAAACGGAACATAACCCTTTCATTATCCCAGCATAAAGTGGCAGCCTCGATCAACCTATTGTTTGGCTGAATGTCTAGTAGAGAAGGTAAACTGCCCAAGTTCTTTCCTACGTGTTTCTTGTCACTTGAGGAAAATTCCTCCCACCAATCAAGTAGCAATGGTGGAATGTTGCTGACCATGCCGAATCTTGGGACCTCATGCCTCATTTTCTGCAAAACAAAAGGCTAGGCCCTTCTCCCCCACCAGACTTGACTATTTATACATTCATGATTAGCATATCGGCATTTAGTTCTCCAAATTAATGCACAGAACATGATTATGTCCGTTGGGATTATGGAAACCCCGTTGGACTTTGGATAAGGCTCGTCTTAAAGGATTATTATGTGGATAACGTATTAATCCAACTAGGTTTGACCATGATGCATGCACAGTTATGATAAGAGTAAGGTTACTATTGGGGTCTAGACTGGTACCCTCAAGTGGACAACTTGAGGGAGAAAGGCACAGAACCGTCGACTACACCGCTGATCGACTAGTACTACCGCAAATAAGCCTTTCCGAATTTAAGGGTAATAAATTGGAAGAGCGCAACCACTCATCAAGCATTGCCATAGGATTTGTAACGCACGAGTGGAATATGATGTAGAGTATGATATATGCAACAATAAACAGCATGTTGTCAAGTATTTGCACGTAAAAATGATAAATGCAGTATTTAAATAATTGAAAGGCAGTTACAGAAGAAGAAAACAAAGAGACAAGTCAGTTTCAGGAAAATAAAGAAATCATAAATGCTTAAAAAATAAACAGTTAAATTCGAATAAGGGGAAAGGGTATGTGGGATAGAGCATGCTTAAACTGATTCATAAAAATAAGTTCGTTATGGTAAGATCCTAGAATATCCCCAGCAGAGTCGCCATGCTGTCGTGCCCCCTTTTTTCCTCCTCGTAGAGAAAGTCCGGGTTTCGACATTCATGGGGAATCGACTCGTTTCCTTTTGGGAATTGGGTGTTTTGAAGAGTCGCCACCTAACGGGTTATGGTTCGTTAGGGCACCTAGAGTAATTAACTCGTGTAACTGGTTGCATTACAAGAGATTAGGGTAAGGGCTCGAAATAACCTTGAGGGGAAGGTGTTAGACACCCCTCGCGGTCCACAACGGTGGGTCTCGGCCGAACTTATATGAATCAGTCATTTTGAACAAGTAAACAGTTTCAACACAGATTTGCAAATAAAGGTATGTTTTCACATTCTAAATACATGTACGATTCAGGTGATGGGAGCCAGAGAGAGATTTGAACAATTTGCACATGTATATGTGAAGAGAAGAAAGTCTATAAAAATTAAACACATATGGAATTGGGAAAGGGGAGTCCTAGGTTGATTAGCCTACAGGATCATACCCATGAAATGCTCGGTAATCACTCCTCAATGAGGGGCTACATGTGACATTAGCGCGCAGTCATCATATCCTTTTACTACCCATTACCCACCCCTTAGTGGTTATATGAGCGAGTCTAATTAACGACCTCTAAGCGTGCTACTACCCATCCCTTTTTTATGGTCCTGGAGGAATTTGGGACCCCCTAAATCTGGACAGTTCTAGACAGCCTAAGGTTTATAAAAAGGGCAAAAATCTAGGCGATAGGCAAATAACATATAGGACAAACAAATAAGGACATACACTTAGAAGGATCACATTTTACCTCTGCATGTATATAGGCAGTCAAACAACACATCTAATACACAACTTTTTCAAAAGAAGTTCAGAAATCCTAAGAACATGATATCACAAAAAACAGAACATGCAGCATTTTTTTTAGGGAAGTAGCAGGATCCTAGCCAGTTTGCCTACTGGTTTTACAGCTTGTTAAACCTGGATAATTTCACATATCGACAACGCTGGTTTCACGATTATTTAACGCCCTAAGGCTTGCCTAAGTACGTATATGCAGTCACATTTCTGAAAAAGACATTTTTTTTGAAGTCCTTTATCTAATAGGCATGCTTTCTATTAATTAATTAACACGGCGTTTGGGACTATTAAAGAAACGAGTAAGATAATTGAATAACTGATTCAGAACCTATAGGCATGATTTATAATTAAACTGGTTTAGATCCTATAGGCATGATTTCTACGATTAAAGCTGATTTTAAATCCTATAGGCATGATTTTTATGCTTAAAGTTTATTTTTAATCTTATAGGCATGATGTCTAATTATATATAAGGACAAAATGAACCCTATAGGCATGATATCTAACAAACGCATTTGAGCAAAATGAACCCTATAAACATGTTATCTACCCATCTTTGCCCACAGTATACAACTACCCTCCCTATTTACTAGTCACCCCAATATCTGTTTACAAATAATTATTACAAACCAATGATTGAATAAAAATTACATAAATAGAATAGAAATTAGCTATAGGGAGCCTGAAGTAGGCCCAAAGCAAATCCTGGTGTACCAGGCCTTCACTAGTCTCAAATGCCCATGATTTCATAGCCCAATTCATATCCAGGTGTGTCAGAGTTCCCTAAGGATCTCAAGGATCCTGGGTAGTGCTGACACCCAAACTTTCTCAAATAAAGACTTATTGTGTGCAGTGTGTAAGTGCCAGCCCTGATATGCCAGAGTTCAGAGAGGTCTCATGGACCTCTAAGCAGAACACATACCAGAGGGGCAGAACTTAATAACCTAAAAATAAGAGAAAGTGCTTGACATGATTTGAAAGAGTTTTTGGTAAACAGTATAAAGAAGAGTCTTAGGAGTGAAGAGATTCTCTGAAAACAGTACTAGTTTGAGTGGTTAAATAGTTTGAGAAAAACATGAAGAACATTTTTGAAATCAGAGTGCAAGTCACAAAACAAACAACTTCAAAAACACTTTTGGGCAAACAGACTCTACATATAGGGAGAAAGGGATTTGGGGACATATAGAATACACCCTAATGTATAAGCAAACAGATGCACAAGCTTCTCAAGAAATTGTAATTAATTACAAAGGTTACAGCAAAGATATGTTGAGAACACATAGATCTTGAACAAACAATCAGAGTACTTTGTAGGGCTAGATGACTTAGCAGGATCTCATTAGTGAAGTAGAGTAAGCAAGATTTAGATGAACAAAATAGGCAAGCACTTCATGAAAACATTCATAGTTTGGAAATACTAATCACAGATAGAACAAGCAGAATTAAGACATGTTGGGTGAATCAGTAAACAAACAATGTAGCTTGGACATGCTAATGAGCAAACAGTATGCATGCAATTATCACAAGGCAGGATTGGGCATACTAAACAGTAAACAGATTCTTACGGATAAATATATTAGTCAGAACAAACTCCAATATGCTAAGTGAGACAGTAATTAGGCAGTGTGATCTAGGCATGCTGATTACACATTGAGCGCATGATAGTAAAATAATAAACAGGATTGGAAGTCAGAACTAATGAATTGAAACAGCAAAGAAACACATAGTTTTGGAATTTGAATTGAATCAGGACATACAAGTTAAAGAGAGGATACAGAGTATAGAGCAGAGATGGTGAAAATAGCCAGCCTTGGCTTACAGCCGGCTGGGTTAGTAAGGATTACAAGTAACAGAAGAGAATAGAGAGCTTTGAGAGTGTGAGAGTGTTGATGAACTAATGTTCGTGTCCTTTCAAAAATCAGAATGGGGAGATTAC
This sequence comes from Nicotiana attenuata, assembly GCF_001879085.1. Classification (NCBI taxonomy): domain Eukaryota; kingdom Viridiplantae; phylum Streptophyta; class Magnoliopsida; order Solanales; family Solanaceae; genus Nicotiana; species Nicotiana attenuata. The sequence continues at coordinate 7,081 of NW_017670820.1, forward strand.
ATAGCACTTAGCAGAGTAAAACAAATAAGGCAAAGAATAATTAAGAGTTCCAAATAAGGAATGCAAGTAAAATTAAAGAGTTAATTGGGGCTAAACCCAATCAAATAATTCAACAGAATCCGGAAAGCACCCTTTAAATTAGGGAGAATCAATTAACAGCGAAGTTACAGGTTTAATAAGGTATAAATCAATCAAAGACCCTCTAGGAGTCGGTTAAAGCAATTAAATCTCATAAATCAGGATAATAAACCAGTTAAGGCAAGTAGTACCAGTCATGAGTCACAAATAAGGAAAGAAATCATAGAGAAGTACCAATCTCGGCAAAAAAATATAATTTGAACCCTAACTAGGCAAATAAAATCAATCAATCCCTTTTAATTGACAGAACTAACGAATAACGAGCAAAATATTGAAATAAATAGTGAAATAAGCAAAAACCCTAGGGGTTAAAACATAGATATGAAAAAATCAGTCGAACAAGTAAAGAGAACCACAGTCAAACACTTTAGAATTTTTGCAGAAAACTTAAAGCGATGAAACCCTAGTTTGAAAACACTTAAAGAAGAAAACATGAAGGCATGTCAACTTACAGAGATTCGAACAAACAGAAGTCATAGAAGACAAAACCTGAAGTATTGTACTGTTTAAAAATCGGTCAGTAGTAAAGGAGTAAAAGAACCTAGAAGAGTAGCCATGGAAGTAAAGAAAATCAACGATGAACTCAGGATCGTTCCCGATCTACGGATATCTGAACCGATTCGAGTCCAAACATTGGGTTTCTTGAAGAAAAGATAAAGGGTAAGAGGATCTAGCCTTTGAATCAAGGATTTGAACCGTGAAACTTTGATAGAAAACACTCACAGACCATGGACAAACTCTTGAAGAGCCTTAAACAAGATCTGGACCAGATCTCTTCGAGGTCCTTCCACAAAAACCACACAATCGAACAACCAAGGAGATAGGAGACAAGTAGAGGCCTCGTACAGCCATAGGAAGCCATAGATCGAGTAGGAATCACAGGGATTAGGGCTGGTTTTGGGTGGCGGCAGCTAGGGTTAGGTTTAGGTTTCAGAGAGAATTGGAGAGAAAAGGAGGTTTCAAGGCGGCTGTTTGGTGAAAAATGGCTTAGGGTTTCGGGGGTTAGGTTAGATTAAAAAGGAAGGTTTGTTTTGAACAGTTGATCTCTTGAGATCAACGGCCAAGATTGGTTCCAGGCTGGGGCGGGTTATAAAATTGGGTCAGGGTTTTGGGTTGGGGTTTTAATTGGGCTAGGGGTGTATTTGATTGGGCCAGGGGTCTAAATTTAATTATGGTTAAAGGTGCTATTTGTTAAATACCTGATTTAATTGATAAACAATTTTTGAAAATAACCAATAGGCTGTAAAAAATGATTTTCATGCCTGGAAATATTTTTAAATAATTACTTAATATTTAAAAATTGTAGAAGGCTATTCTTTTGGTGAAATAATGTGATAATGCATGCATAGGCTATAATTGCAAAGTAATTGCAATTGCATCCTAAAAATACCAAAATGGCTATTCGTGCAACATTGAAACTTAGTACAAATGCAGATGATAAAATTAAACCAAAAAATTATTATAAAACTATTTGTGATACAATTAGTGATCGTTTTATAAATAAAATGCTGGGAGAAATTAGCTAAAATATTTAAAAATGCAGAAATTGTATAAAAAATGCTAATTGATGCCAAAGCATAGTTTTGAAATTATTGTAGGAAAAATTAGGTGTCAACAGCGGGCAGTGGAACACCCGGTGCCGGGACCATGGCATGAGAACACTGATGTTGAGAACTGCTCGATGCTCGAGGGCAATACCTAGCGATGTGCCTCGGATCGCCACAGGTATAACAAGATCTCGGTTGCTGTGGCTGATGAACCTGAAACTAACCCTGGCAGCCAGAGTAACCACCCTGAAAACTCTAGAGCGGAGGTGTACTTATAGGAGCTGCTGGTGCACTGTAGGCTAGCTGATCGGAAAACTGCATACGAGAGCCACGGCCACATGGAGCACAGTGAGAAGCCTGAAGCGCTGAATGAAATGGCTTGGGAGGATGGCCTCTGTCAAAAGTATCCTGGCCTCTAGATGAGGCCCCACTGAATCCACCGGAGTGACGAGGCCTCTTGTCAGACCCCTGACCACTCCCCTGAGCTAACACCATCTCCACACGTCTGGCCACATTGGTTGCATCCTGGAACAAAATCTCGCTCCCTGCCTCCTTAGACATCTGCAATCTGATAGGCTGAGCAAGTCCCTTAATAAACCTCCTCTCTCTCTCTCTCTCTCTCGGTGGGGAGTATAAGAAGAGCATGGCAGGCCAAATCAATAAAGCGGGTCTCGTACTGAGTAACGGACATGTTGCCCTGTTGAAGGAGCTCGAACAGCCTGCGATAGTCCTCTCTCAGTATAACAGGAAGGAACTTCTCGAGAAATAGCTGAGAGAACTGGTCCTAAGTCAAAGCAGGCGACCCAGCTAGTCTGGCCAAACAAAAATCCCCCCGCCATTTCTTGGTGGAACCTGACAGACGGAAGGCAGCAAAGTCGACACCATTAGTCTCCACTATCCCCATGTTACGTAACACCTCGTGGCAACTGTCTAAATAGTCCTGGGGATCCTCTGAAGATGTACCGCCATAGGTAGTGGTGAAAAGATTGGTAAACCTATCCAATCTCTACAAAGCCTCGGTAGACATAGTTGAACCATCGCTGGTTTGTGCTACAACACTCGGCGGAACAACCCAAACTAGTTGATCTGCTGAAGTTTGAAATTGGGGAGCCATCTGCTCCGGAGTGTGAGTAGCGGGAGTCTGGGCTCCTCCCCCAACCTGAGAGACGGCTGGTGCTACTGGCAATGTGCCGGCCTGCGCGACACTCTCCATAAGGCCCACTAGACGGACCAAAGCATCTTGAAGTACCGGGGTGGCGATGAACCTCTCTGGAACCTGAGCTGGCCATACTGGAACGGTTTGGGCTGAAGCCTCCTCATCAAACTCTACGTGAGGCTCCGCCACTAGTGCTGCTGCTCGAGCTCTAAGTTGAGCCCTGCCCCTGCCTCTAGCACGGCCTTGGCCTCGTCCTCTGCCCTCGTGGGAGTTGCCACTGGGGCTCTGGTTGCTGCTCGGTTGAAGAAGCGGTATGTGTGCTCGCCATATACGAAAGAACAAGAGTAGAGAGTTCAATTAGCATTGAGAGATCAAATCACACGACAGAGATGAATAGAAGTGAAATTGTTCCTAAACTCTGTAGCCTCTGGGATGAGCACAGACGTCTCTGTACCGATCTCTCAGACTCTACCTAGCTTGTTCGTGAATTGTGAGATCTAGGCAACCTAGTGCTCTGATACCAACTTGTCACGGTCCAGATTTCTCACCGTTGGGGCCGTGATGGCGCATAACTTTTCGGATGCTAGGCAAGCCAACAGTTAAAGAATTAATACGCTAACCCTTGACCAAATCAGTAAATTATAGCTACTAAACCAAAACATATTTAAAGAGCGCAGAATTTCATAATAACCCAAGTAATTCTACACAACTACCCAGAAGCTGGTCTCACAATTCACGAGCTTCTAAGAGTCACTACAAATACTGGGTGAAAGAAAATACAATTCTTCACGAATTTAAAAGAAAATAGAAAACTAGGATAACTGGAAGGGGACTCCAGGGTCTGCGTATGCCGGTAGATCTACCTAGGGTCTCTTGTTGGACTGAAGGCAGCAGCTCAACTCAAGTCAACACGGTCCGGTACCGAAATCTGCACAGAAAATGCAGAGTGCAATATCAGTACAACCGACCCCATGTACTGGTAAGTGCCAAGCCTAACCTAGGCGAAGTAGTGGCGAGGCTAGGACAAGACACATTCATAAACCTGTGCAGTTAAACAATATGCTAACAGAGATAACGATTAATAGAAGATAAGAAGATATTAATAGGAAAAGAAACATGATAAGGGTATCAGAATAAAGAATCACAACAATAGAGGTATTTATACAGCTAGTACACTTTGAACCGGTAATAACAAGTAAACACAGTAAACGAAAAATGCACGTATCACCCTTCGTGCTTTTACTCTCAACCTCACCAGATAATCAATAATAGAAACGTGCACGGCATCACCCTTCGTGCTTTACCACTCAAACTCACCATATGAATAATAGGAACGTGCACGACATCACCCTTCGTGCTTTATCACTCTTCCTCACCACATAAATAATAGAAATATGCACGGTATCACCCTTCGTGCTTTATCACTCTACCTCACCCAAACAGAGACAACAACAACAAAGAGATAGAAATGGCAACAACAAGTCTTACTTCAACACTTAGTTCCACAATACCTATCTCAACTTTGGGTAAAACCCCCATCAATACTAAATTCCATGAAACATGATAAGAAACTTCTCAACACATCGAATAACTAGTCTACACATGAACAACATGATCAAAAATTATAACATTTCCAAGAATAAAGCTCACTCACATGTTATGACTCGACAACAACGTATAGGTACTCGTCACCTCACCTATACGCTGTACTCAACATCCAAACACGTAGAAAATAAGCAAATAACACCTAATCCCTCAAGCTAAGGTTAGCCACAACACTTACCTCGCTCCTTCGGCCAAAATCAAGGCTCAATCACTGCTTTTCCCTTCACACAAGCCTCCGAACCAATAGTATCTAGCAAATTATCAACCAAACAATTCAATTCAAGTCTTAGGAACTACCCATGATAGCAAGAAATTCAATTTAGGCCATTTTTTAAAAAGTCAACTAAAGTCAACACCCGGGCCCGCTTGGTCCAAACCCGAAATTCGGACCAAAACTCGATTACCCATTCACCCCCGAGCTCTGATATACAATTGGTTTTGGAATCCGACCCCAATTCGGGGTCTAAATCCCCAATTTCCCAAATCCCTACTTTCTACCCAAAAACTCCCAATTCCAACATGAAAATCATAGATTCTAGGTTGAAATCTTGTTAAAAGAAGTGAAAGATTGAAAGAAATGAGTTAAGAATCATTTACCTATGATTTGTGGAAGAAATGGCCTTTGTAAAATCGCCTCTTAAGGTTTAGGTTTTGAAAAATTGGGAAATGAATCAAAAATCCCGTCTAAGACCCTTTTACACAGCTGCAGATGTCGCAATTGCGACCTGAGCTTCGCAATAGCGCAGCTCGCAAATGCGAAGGGACCATCGCAAATGCGAGGTCCTTCACATGAGTGCTGCTTTCGCAATTGCGAAGGTAAGTTCGCAATTGCGAACATGAACCTCCACAAATGCGACAAAATGATCGCATTTTCGATCACTGCCCCTCCCAGCTTTACTTCGCAATTGCGAAGATTTCTTCGCATTTGCGAGACTGTATGGCCCAGCTTCTAATCGCAATTGCGATGAACGCCTCGCAAATGCAGAACCTGCATGGTTCGCAATTGCGATGCCAGATCTCGCAAATGCGAGATCAGAGACTGCAATAAGTTCAGTCATACCAGCAGATTTCCTAAGTTTCAACACACACCGTAGCCTATCCGAAACTCACCCGAGCCCTCGGGGCTCCAAACCAAACATGCACACAAGTCTTAAAACATCATAAAAACTTGCTCGTCCGATAAAAATTGCCAATTTAACACCTAGAACTACAAAATTAGCACCAAATCACATAAAATTCTCAAAAACACTTTGAAATTCCTATTTTCACAACTAGACACCTGAATCACATCAAATTAACTCCGTTTTTCACCAAATTTCACAGACATGTCATAAATACTATATTAAACATGTACTAGTCTACGGAACCAAAATACGGGCCCAATACCAATGAGATCAAATATTAATCAATTTCTTTAAATTATTAGATTTCCAGACTTACAATTTTTAACAAAAATTCATTACTCGGGCTAGGGACCTCCGAATCCGATTTCGGGCAAACGCCCAGGTCCCATATTTTACTACGAATCCTTCGGGACCATCGAAACACGGGTCCGGGTCCGTTTACTCAAAATGTTGACTGAAGTCAACTAAAATCAACTTTTAAAGGCAAAAATTATTATTTTCTCAAATTTCCACATAATGGCTTTCCGGAAACGCGCCCAGACTGCACACGCAAATTGAGGAGAAATAAAATAAGGTATTGAAGGCCTCGGAACACCGTATTGGTTTCTAAAATGCAAGATGACCTTTTAGGTCATCACACCCGCCCCGAGTGTGGATCCCGACCATAACCGAGGAGGACCAGGCGAAAATGAATGAGGTGGACGTGCCTTGACTTTTCAATGAGGCGCAGCATGCGCTGAATCGGGTAAGGCATCATTATGATCTTTTGAACTTTTACTTAGTTTTTGATATTTCTCATGTTTATTCATCCTTTTTCATGCCTTGTTACTTCATCAAGAAAGATTTCTTCGGTACAGGGCTGAGGTTAACCAGCTCGATCTTGAAGTTAAGGATCTTGCAGAAAAGAGATATGTACAAGCTTCTTAGCAAGCAGCACGAAGGGGCCATCAAGGACCATCAGGCCGAGCTGGATGGGGCTCAAAAGGAGGCTTCGACCCTGAGGCTGGAACATGCTGATCAGGTCAAAAAGGTAAAGGTTTTTGAAGTTAGAAATTAGGACTCAGTCATGGCGACTAACGACCAAACCTTGTAGGTCCAGTAGAAGATTGACCGGATCGACCAACTCCGAGCTGAAATGAAGGAGGTCCAAGCCATGGTCGATGGTTGGAAAAATAAAATGGATCGGTTGGCTTCGGAGAAGGAAACCACCCAGGCATAGTTGGCATCGGTAGAGATTCAACTTCGGTAGTGAAAGAGAAAGTCGATAAGCAGTCCAGCTGAATGATGAACTCCGATTGCAATTGAGCTCGGCTCTGGCAGAGCAAGATGCCCTGGATAATGAATGTGAAGCTATAAAGTCTCAGTTGCACATAACCTCCGTCGATGCTGAAGATATGTGGCCCAGTATAGGGCCGACGTCGAAGCATCCGAGGTCTGCCTGAAAACTACTGCTGTGTACGTGAGGCAACTATCCCGAAGGGAGACCCTCGGAGAGATCCATGACTGAGGCTTCGGCCTATCTGCCAAGATTGAGAAGACAAAAAAGACTTGATGTCGAGGCTAAGAAGCTAGCTGAACCCGAAGGTGAAGAGGGCTCCGAGGGCTCTAAAGAATTCGAAGGCCCTGACAGTTCTGGTGACGAGTCGGGTTCCAATGAAGATCAGGCGTGGATGCCTTAGGATTATTTTTTTTTGTATCCTGTACATATATTTTGTCGAGGCCGTTTTTGTTGGGCGTTTGTAAAGATATTCCGGAATATATAAACTTTTTCCCTTTTGGCAATTTTCAAGTCTATTATCTTATCATCTTTTTACAATTGAAAACATTTCTAATGCCTTAGCACAGAATCAAATGTAGTAATAAGTCATTTTCGGAGGTCCGAACAAGACCTGTCCTAGATGCAATTTTTGCTCGAAACCTACGGAAGCTAGGAGTGGACGTAAATTTCCCCAAGATGCTTTCTTAAATGTTGTTAGACTATATCTTTGTCGAGGGTAACCTTTGAACAGGTTTACAATTTTATTGAAGGCCTTATGTTTTGATTATGGGCTCCGAACGGCTCCGAATTGTTTTTAGGGTGGTCGTAGCCTTTTAAGTTTAGGCACTGCCTAATAGACTTTGTGCCTTCAGGTTTCGATAACCCGAGCAGCCAGAACTTGTCTTGGACGACATTCCCCGAGAGGGGGTAGACCTTTGGGCTCGGATAAGGGTGGACCTTGGGCTCGATAGTCCCAGGTAGGAATAGCCCTCAGGCTCGATACTTTTAAGAAGCAAAAAATGTGTATTAGCAAAGTAGAAACTTTCTTTCATTTTCGTGCGTAATATATAAGATTGTAAGCTCGTATTATGGCTAAGGTGGCCTACACAGGCACGGTTTACTTGACTGTTTGGCCCTTACAATAAGTCCTAGCCACCGAGCTGAGGCTATTCAAGCACAAAGTTTCTTCCCGTGCTAAAAATCTTGTCCCGAGGGTGATGGCCCCCAGTATTCGAGGTCGATCTTCGAAAGGACTCGGATACTGTTGATGCGACCATTGACTCCGAATTAAAACCGGTCTACGACTCTAAGTTAGCACGATCCACTGTTTCCTCGTTAGAAACTTTGTTGGAAAACCCATTTGGGAAAAAATTGGTTCAAAGAAAAAAGAGTGCAACGCATGCATTCAGATCTAACAGCTACATTCTCCTTGGGTTGTTGCCTGAAAGTGTTAGTCCGATTCGTAATATATAAACAAAATGAATGAGGTCGTACATTAGCAGTACTACCATTTTAAGTGGGTCATGTTCCAGTTGTTTGGTAGTTGTGCACCGTTCCCTGCTTCGAGTTTGTATGAACCTTTATCGGTAATCCCGATGACTCGATATGGACCTTCCCAATTCGGTCCAACTTTGCTTCGTTCGGGTTCCGAGTATTCAGTGTTACTCTTGTTAACACCAAGTCCCCGATATTGAAGTGTCGGAGGTTGGCTCTTCGGTTGTAATATCTTTCTATCCGCTGTTTCTGGGGGGCCAACTGGACTAGGTTGGCCTTGAGCCTCTCATCCAATAGTTCCAAGCTTGTGCTCATGGCCTCACCGTTTGATTCTTTGGTCGCATATCGGAACCTAAGACTCGATTCCCCCACCTCGATCGGTATTAGTGCTTCGGCAACGTAGACCGACAAAAACGGAGTGGCCCCAATACTGGATTTTGAGGTCATGCTGTATGCCCACAAGACTTCCGGCGAAATTTCCTTCCATTCTCCTTTGGCATCGGTCAACCTTTTCTTAAGGTTTTGGAGTATGGTCTTGTTTGTAGACTCTGTTGTCCGTTCCCACTAGGGTGTTGACAAGATCCATTTGATCTTATGGTCCTTGAAAAATTTGCTTACCTTGCTATCGATGAACTATTTCCCGTTATCACACACGATCTCGGCCGGTATCCCGAACCGATATATTATGTGGTCCCAAACAAAATCGATAACTTCTTTTTCTCGGATTTTCTCGAACGCTTGAGCTTCGACCCATTTAGAAAACTAGTCAGTCATAAATAGTATAAATTGAGCCTTACCAGGTGCCTATAGCAGGGTACCGACAATGTCCATTCACCATTTCATGAATGGCCAAGGTGACAAGACCAGGTATAGTAGCTCTCCGGCCTGGTGGATCATCGGTGCATGCCTCTAACAGTCGTCGCATCTTCCTACAAAGTCCCTTGCATCTTTCTCCATGTCGGTCCAGTAATAGCCGGCCATGATTATTTTCCGAACCAAAGACTCTGAACCCCGAATGGTTTCGGCAGGTGCCCTCGCGAACTTCTCTCAAGACGTATTCGTTGTCTCTCGGCATCAAGCATACAGCGAGTGGGCCATCGAATGTTCTTCTGTACAAAGTGCCTTCTGACAAGCTAAACCTGACCTCCTTCACGCGCAGAGCTCTTGACTCTTTAGATCCGAGGGCAACTTCCCAGTCTTCAAGTAGTCTATATACTTATTTCTCTAATACCAAGTCAAACTTGTTGAGTTTATTTCAGTATAACCTTCCTCTACTACTGATTTCATGAGTTTAACAGCCGTTCCTGAGCTGAATTCATCATCCTCAACCGATGACTCTAAGTTATCCAGAGCATCGACTTCGCTATTTTGATCTCGGGGTACATGCTGTAGGGTCTATTCTATAAATCGATGTAGCGTTACCTATAATTTATCCAAGTACTTTCGCCATCGTTCTTTTTTTACTCTGAATATCCCATTGACTTGATTTACCACAAGGAGGGAGTCCCACTTAACTTCGATCACTTCGGGCCCCAGGCTTTTAGCCAGTTCAAGACAAGCAATCATGACCTCATACTCGGCCTCATTGTTAGTCAATTTTACAGTTCTAATGGATTTCCTAGCTACGTTACCCGTAGGTGGCTTCAACACGATGCCGAGTCTGGACACCTTTGCGTTTGAGGCACCGTCCGTAAAGAGGGTCCATATTCCCGAGGAAGTCCCCGAGGTAAACAACAATTCCTTTTCGCCTTCGGGTACCAAGGCCGGCGTGAAGTCGACCACGAAGTCTGCCAAAATTTGAGATTTGATGGCAGTACGAGGTCGATATTCGATATCGTACCCGCTCATTCTATGGCCCATTTGGCCAAACGACTCGAGAGCTCGGGTTCGTGCATTAAGTTCCTTAGGGGGTAAGAAGTTACAACGCATACGGGATGGCATTGAAAGTATGGCTATTTTTCTAGGTGAGGGTACCTTGTTTCGGCATCACGTAGAGTTCTACTAACATAATAGATAGTAAATTGCGTACCTTCCTCTTCTTGGACTAAGACTTCGCTTACCGCTATCTCGGATACCGCTAAGTACAGGTACGACTGCTCGTCTGTCTTTGGAGTATAGAGCAAGGGTGGACTCGAAAGGTACCATTTGAATTCTTCCAAAGCCTACTGGCACTCCGGGGTCCATGAAAAGTTATTCTTTTTCTTCAGTAACGTGAAGAACCAATGGCTCTTATCCGAGGAGCTTGATATGAATCGGCCCAGGGCGGCTATGCGCCCGGTTAGCCTCTGAACGGCCTTGACACTATCCACCACGGTGATATCTTCTATAGCTTTGATTTTGTCGGGATTGATCTTGATCCCCCGGTTAGACACCATGAATCCGAGGAACTTTCCGGACCCGGCCCCGAATGCGCATTTCTCCGGGTTCATCTTCATATTGTATTTCTTCAATATGTCGAAGGTTTTCTGCAACTGTTTGAAATTATCCTCTGCTCGTAGGGACTTAACTAACATGTTGTCAATGTAAACCTCCATTGATTTTCCTATTTGTTCTTCGAACATCCGATTTACTAGGCGTTGATAAGTGGCACCGGCGATTTTAGTCCGAACGGCATTACGTTATAACAATAGGTGCCGAATTTAGTGATAAAGAAAGTTTTTTCTTGATCACCTAGGTCCATCTGGATTTGGTTGTACCCGTAATAGGCATCGAGAAAACTGAGTATCTCATGCCCAGCCGTTGCATCGGTCATGTGATCGATGTTAGGCATGGAAAAGAATCCTTGGGGCATGCCTTGTTCAAGTCTTTGTTATCTGCACACATTCTTAATTTATTTCCCTTTTTAGGAGCTACTACTACGTTAGCCAACCAATCCGGGTACTTAACTTCCCGAATGGAACCTATTTCAAGGAGTTTGGATACCTCATCTTTGATGAATGCATGCTTGACTTCGGACTGAGGCCTCCTTTTCTGTTCAACCGGGTGGAACTTCGCGTCCAAGCTTAGCTTATGAGTGGTTACTTCTGGTAGGATCTAATAGATCTTAAATATTCTTACCTTATGTTTTGATGATCTAACAAACTTTCTGACAAGAACCAGTTAGGGAACCTGATCTACTTTGGATTGCTGCAAACTCCAACAGACTCCAGTAATAGATGAATTGCTACACATATAGGAGCTAGGAACCAAACAAGGACCTGATGCTCATGTGGTTCCTATATAGCAGCACAAAGTCATTATGACACAACTGGAACTGAAGTGACTGGCGGCACTGTTTTTGCCGCACTGCACCACACTGTCAGCCCACTCATTCTCTAACCAAACAAAGTACTCACATCATTTCAAGTGATGTGACCAAGATGTACCAAAGGGGTTTTTATACAAAACATCACTGAATGGTTTCAGTTTCATCATTCAAGCCTTTAGCAAAAAACAGAAGAGATCATTCTCTCAAGCTTGAAGAACAAGGTTGAACGCCACTACGGACCAGTTCTAAAACGATTGATTATTGCTGTCCTAGTTGAGTTGTAACCTTGTTATTGCACTTACAATATCTCCTCAATTGCTTACTTAGAAGTTTACTGATTAGGAACTCTCTTGTAAATCCTCAGACTCGTTGAGTTTAGGTTGTGGCTAGCTTTAGTCATAAAGAAAAGTCTTTGTGATCGTTGTATTGCAAAGTGGCTTGTGGTGATAGCACCACAAGTTAGAAAAAGCCTTTGTAACTAGGATAGTCACAAAGTGGCTTGTGGTAAAGGTGCCACAAGTTAGTTTGAAGTCTTTACAATCGGAAGCATTGTAAAGTTGCTTGTAATATGTAAGATTACAAGTTAGTGAAGTTAAAAGCCTACAGGATAGGTCGTGGTTTTTTGATCCCCTTGTGCGGGATTTTTCCACGTAAAAATCCTCTGCCTCATTTACTTACTGTCTTACTAAGTGTTCTCAGCAGAAACTTGTAGAGGACCAGGTACTCTACGATTTGGTGGACCCATACAAGCTAACAGGATCCCTGTCATATCTAAGGGACCAAGCAAAATAATCCATGTTAGCTATAAGCAAATTAATGGGTTTTTTTTAGCTTAGGAATCAACTTCGTGCCCAGGTATACCTTCCAATCGGGCAAGTGTTTGATCAACACGACTTGATCCAGCTCCTCGACCATCAACTTGGTAGTATCGGAATCATCTGGGGCTATGAACGACCTAGAAACTCCGTAATCATCATCCTCGCTTGCCTGTTGCTTCTCCGATTTGGTCGGGGCCGGTGTCGGTGATTGCTATTTAGTTTCTTCTTTCCTAGCCGACTCTAGGTTCTTTGATGTCGAGAGTGCGGACATCAGGGTCACCTCATCGACCGCGAACATTGCTTTTGCGGCCGGCTGTTCTCCGTAAACTGTCTTGATTCCTCCTAGTGTGGGGAACTTTAATGCCTGGTGTAGTGTCGAGGTTATTTCCCTCATGTTGTGGATCCATAGCCTTCCGAACAGAGCATTATATCTCATATCCCTTTCAATCACATAGAAATTTATTTCCTGAATTGTCCCGGCGGTGTTCAGCGGCAGGGTTATCTCCCTTTTAGTAGTTTCGCATGTCATGTTGAATCTGTTTAAAACCTGGATTGCAGGCACTATTTGGTCTTGTAGACCCAGCTGTTCCATGAACCTCGATCTGATGATATTGGCCGAGCTACTAGGATCAATTAACACACGCTTAACTCGATATTTATTTATGGGTACAGATATTACCAGTGCATCATTATGTGGTTGCACGATGCCGTCAACGTCCTCATCGTTGAAACATACGGTCCCCTCTGGTATATAATCTCGAGTCTATTTTTCCCTTGTAATGGACACCTCAGTGCGCTCTAGCATCGGCCCCTAGGGGACGTCAACTCCACCAATGATCATGTTAATGATGTGGTGGGGTTCCTCTTGCTCGGTCTACTTGTTGGAGTCCCTATTCCTGAAGTGATTTTTGGCTCGATCACTCAGAAATTTTCAGAGGTGTCCATTATTGAATAACCAGGCTACTTCTTCTCTTAGTTATCGGCAGTCGTTGGTCTTGTGGCCGTGAGTGCCATGATACTTACACATTAGGTTGGGGTCAATTTAGGCAGGATGGGTATGCAACGATCGAGGTCATTTGGTATCTTTGATGTGTCCGATGGCAGATACGATGCCGGCAGCATCAACACTGAAGTTGTATCCCGATAATCTCAGTGCCTCCCTGGTACCGAGCGGCCTGTCAAAACCATTTTTAATCATGAGACCCCGACTATTATCACTTCGATTGTTCCTTTTTTCACTCCTTGCAGGGTTACGTCAGGATCCATTACCCTTTTGATCTCCGTTATATGGTTGATACCGATCTCTGTTCGGTCTTGGTTCATGATCGATGACTCTTTTGGATCTGTCACTAGTTCTGACGAAGGGGCCCCGAGCTGATCATCTTCGACGCTGATTTTTGATTGGTACATGTTATGGACGTCGACCCAAGTTACCGCCGGGTATTCTATCAAATTTTGTTTCAACTGTTGCGAAGCCAATGAGCTTTGGAAGTTAAGTCCTTGGGTGAATGCCTGAACGGCCCAATCGTCCGCGAACAGAGGCAGATCCATCCGTTCCATTTCATACCTCGACATGAATTCCGTGAACATCTCGTTATCTCTTTGCTTTACTTTGAAAAGGTCTGACACTTCCTGCTCTCGACCTTGATGGCCCCGGTATACGCCTTTACAAAGGCATCTACAAGTATAGCAAATGAATCAATAGAATTAGGTGGTAAGTTGTGGTACCATATCGTAGCTCCTTTTGACAAGGTTTCTCCGAACTTTTTCAGCAAAACGGATTCGATTTCTTCATATTCTAAGTCGTTCCCCTTGATGGCACACGTGTAGGAGGTCACATATTTATTTGGATCAGTCGTTCCATTATACTTCGAGATTTCGGAACTTCTTAGGGATCAGATTCGGAGTTGCGCTCAGAGGGAAAGGCTTTTGGAAAAATTTCTTGGAATCCAGGCCTTTCAATATCGGGGGTGCTCCTGGGATCTAATCAACCCTGGAGTTATAGGTCTCCATTTTTTTGTCGTTGGGTTCGATCTTCTTTTCCCCGGATTCCACCCGCTTTGTCAGTTCCTCGAGCATATTTATTATTTCGGGGCTAGCCCCACTTCAGCTTCACCCGGCCTTTCCGAGGTTCGTTCATTTCTTCGAGTGTTCTCCCGGGATGATTCAGGCTCAACTCTGCTGGGGGCATGGCTTTGGTTCTGTAACTAGGCTACGCCACCTGTTAAACCTGTAACATTTCGAAGATCACCCACAAATTGATCACATCGCCTTCGCTGTCGTGCGTACTCCGAGCTACCAACCTGGATCCTCCACGAACGTTGTTCTCTGGGTCGGTGGGCAAGTTTGTGTCGATGGCCACATGCGAGTTGGCATCGATTGGGTCCGCGACTGGGACCCCGTTGGGGTCAACAGGGGGAATCTCATTGCTGCGTACCATAATGTTGTTCTCGCCATGGTGGCCAGACTCAGCATCAACGTTCAAGTGGGCAGATTGCGAGTTTGACACTCTTAAATTTTTACTGAAATTAAAATCTCAAAAAACAAGCGTAAAGTAGAGTGTATTTAAAGGGCTCCGTTTGTCTTACCGAAAAACCGAGGTATTTAAAGGGCTCGGTTTTAACCGTATACAGTTTGGTTTGAGCAAGTCATGATTTCTGACGTGGGCTTTTGAATTGAACCTTGACAAGAATTGAACAAAATGATGTCAGTGCACCATATTACGGCGTTCTTGAGAAATAATGGGCGTGGTCAACTTTTAAATAATTAACAGTACAAGAAACGAAGTTCAGACCATAATAATTTTTTAAATGAGATATAATTGAGTTCAGACGATTAAGTGATTAAATGAGATAAAAATGTATATTAACTAATTATAATATATTAATCAATTATGGTTATGTAATTTAAGGTTCTGTGAAAACATCAAGTATATCTGTATATGTGTTATAAATATTTTAGTTCTCTTGATGAAACTAATGCTTCCTTTTGCATTTTTTGCGATGTTGAAGAGGCAAAAATTCACCACGACTCAATTTCTGTAAACTGTCTAGGTTTTAAGTCGAATTTATTTTTATTTTTTTGGTTTTTCATTAGGCGATTGATATTCGTATTAGAGTCCCCACTAATTCAAATTCATATTATACAACGCCCATTAAAAAAAAGAATTTCTAATAGAATATTTTTCATTCATTGAACTCAAGACTTATAGTCAAGGTCAAACTTTATCATTCATTCGACAAAGGTTCAAAACGCAGAGAAAATGTTTTTTTTTTCACTTTCTCTAAGGTTGATAATAGTATATAAATCCACCAAGCTTTTTTTTTTTAAATGAAAAAATTGAGGAATAATTACTCCGATATATGGGTTAGATTCGAGGCCTAGGTTGCCCTAATCATGGCAGACAACCTAGTACCCTTTGGATATTTCTGTCCTTTTCAAATCTTTCTGTTAGAAGAACTACCCAAAATTTTATTTTAACTATAAAAAAAAAAAAAGAGTAAAGAAGTTTATTACTCCCTCCCTTTTTTAATAACACATTTTGTTTATCGAAAGTTAAACTGTTTAAAGTTTGACCAACATTTTTTTTTAATTATATTGATATGAGAAAATTACAACTTAAAGTGCTTTTTGTACAGTTTTTGAATATTTAGATTTAAATTTTAAAATATTGAGTTGAACTAATCTAATGTAACTTCAAAATTTAGTCAAATTGATTCTCGATAAGTGAAATATGTCATTTAAATTAAAACAGATGGAGTAATATTCTTGGGCTGTTTAATATGTTTATGCTAGAGTAAAGGTTTTTAAAATTTATATTCTTCTTTGTTCTCGCTTAGGAGGTCATAGATAGAGTATTTTTACTGCGTTTACTCTTTTTCCTTTAAAAATTAGTTTTAGTAGAAGCTAAAGTTTGAAAAATCGTATATATAATTGTTAAATTTTTTTCAAGCTCTGTTAAGATTTGATGGACAAAATACAAAATTTCATGTCAAGTCATGCCGTCTTAGCATTTTCACCTCTTTTCTTCATCTTACTTTTACCTTTTCAATTTTTGTGGCCTCAAGTTTTCAACTCAACCCTACAACCAATTTCAAAGTGAGCATCATAAAAATATCTATTCTCCTGTAAACTTAATTATTTCGTAGTTGATACGATCATGATAATCTGTCGGTCGTGAACTGACTCAACAATAATATAATACAAGAAAATATTATTGCACCGCTATCAAAGTAAAATTAAAGTATGATTCGGCCATTGTGATTTGACTTAACATCATAGCGTACGAGAAAATATATTAGTTATCTTTTTAGCGTAATAATTTGAACCAACATCATGGACTTTAAAGTGTTATTTACTCATTGATTATTGTTCTAGTACAACTTTAGCTCACATATGTTATTTATTTGCGTGATTTAACCTTGGGAAAGTTAATTATGCATCTTAATTAGCATAAAAGTAATCCCCTAAGCATCTTAGTTACAAAGTAATTTTTGTAATTACTTACTTTTAATAGTTTAATTAAGTTGTTAGGCATTTATAGAAATTGGAGACTCATCCAATACCAAAGCTCGAATCTTTAGTGGTTATCCACTAGTTAATGTCTCTTCCTTGAATAGCGGATGGTTTTACTCTTTATTCTTCGCAATTAAAGAATTTTTTTTTTCTAACGGATAGTTATGTTGAAAAATTAGTGAGGTATCTCAAAAGGGAATGTCCATTATTTTGATTTAATTTTTTTCTTTTATCAAATATCATTTTATACCTACTTATTATTTAATAAATTATTTTACATTTGATAGAGTCAAACTAGCCATTAACTAGATGTTATCTTGCCGTTAACTAGCAGTTGAAGCAACACTAATATATACAAGGTATTTTAGAGATTTGTTGACACAACTTTCTGAATCTTCTTCTTCCTCCCATATGTTGGATTTCTTTCTTGAATTTTCTGCTAGTTTTGTTCTAGTTTAATAACTGGAAGAGCTTGTTGAATTATAGGAGATACGCTTAATTTTATTCATCACTGTTGATCACGCCCAACTATGCCTTATAAAAAGGACTCTGCGGACGTTGCAAATATAACCCGAGTATTACGCCGAGGGTCGAATCCACAGAGAGTTAACCTATCAACCACTATCTTCAGACCCACTAATTCTGCAGAACCAGCTTCCCAAATATTCAAATCTCAATTGAGTATCTTTAACAACTAGCTTGCAAGTAACTAAATAGCTGTAAACTAAATTAATAAGGTTGCAAACAATTATGAGGAAAAGCTAAGCCAATGATTTCCCCTATTGATAGAATCCCTTCTGTTTATGCTCATACAAATTTACCCACACATCTCTATCAATCATGAACACTAATCTTACCGCAAATCTCTCCCGAGTAATCACAGTAATTTACTATTGCACTCTCCCGAGCTACACTAGCTTACTTTATTTAGCACGATTCACTTTAGATTACACCCAAGGCTTCGTTATCCCTCATCCCGCCTTTAAACCCGCAATAATAGATTCCTCTAATAATCTAGGAGTGGTGTTGTTCAACAATACCCTAAATATGCAGTCTTTTCCAAGTTATGCACACTAAATAGGCACAGCTAATTGAGGATCCTGTCAATTAACCACAACGAACACGAAGTTGAACAAATAGAGAGTAAACTAGCAATTTGTATTCACATAAACAAGAAGTTCATCACCCAATAGGTTCCATCAAAACCTTAGACAAGGAATTTAGCTACTCATGGCTATGGGAAAATAGACTAAGACTGAATTCATCATAAAAATCAAAAGAAAAGAAGAAAGATGTTTAGAGTATTCTCTCACAATGGTTTTTCTTGCTAAGAAACCTTAAAAATCAATACATGCCTCCGAACAATGACGCCCTTGGACAATTTGGCAATATTTCAGCCCATGAAATGCAGGATTTGGCGATATTTCAGCCGATGTAAAGCATAAATATAAATGGCGATATTTCAGCCAATATGAACTATAAATACAAATGGCGATATTTCAGCCGACAGAAATTTAAACAAAGCTGGCATTTTTCAGCCGATACAGAGAATTAAATAAAGTTGGCGATTTTTCAGCCGATGCAGGATTTAAATGAAGTGTCGATATTTCAGCCATGCAAAAATTTAAGTAAAATGGTGTCACACCTCCTTTTTTCACACCACCCCGGAGGATAATGTATAAGGGAGTTTTTCCATTTAAAGTGACATTATTCGAAATGGGATTATTTATTTATTTTTAGAGTCGCCACTTGGGATAGGATTGGCTTTTGGTGTCCCAAGTCACCGGTTTAACTTAAATCCGAAATCGAGGAAAATTGTCGACTTCCCATTTGGAGTCTGCGAACAAGAAATTCTGAATAAGGAATTTTGTTGACCCGAGGGAAGGTGTTAGGCACCCCCGGATCCCGTGGTTCTAGCACAGTCGCTTAAATTATTATAATTGGCTAAAATCTGATTTTAATACATGTTCAAACAAATAGCGCAATTTTATAATTATTTACCGCTTTTAAATTAATTTTTAAGAAGGTGAACGTCGTTTAAAAACATGTTTTTGGATCACGTCACATGAAATGCACCCGGATCCTCGACACATTCTTATTCAACGTTTTGAGATTTGGATTTGGGTCGCATGAAATACACACCCGTATTTAGGAAGGTAAAATTATTAAAAGCGCGCCTAAAGCGACTAACGTATTATTAACTTTGCGGAGGGCCGTGAAATTCGCTATACGGCCTGCTCCGAATTTTAAGTTTAACTAAGCATTTAATGAGGGCCCCGCAATTTATGTGTTTTGTTTGGCGAGGCTCATCTCATTTTTATTTAAAGGCCAACCTAAAGCAACTACAATTTTTCTATTTATTTTTGTCTCTAAAAGGGCCTAATTAATTTACATTTATAAATTCGGGCCTCGAGTTCAAGTCCGAATTCAAATAAAAGGGAGGACCCTCTTAATTTGAACCCGCTACCTAACTCAAAACCTAAATTCATATTTGCAAGTTAATCCCCTATTCCTAATATAATTGTTTCTAAAGAGCTTTTGACTTATAACAATTTTTGGGCCTAAAAATTGGCCCAAACATGAAGGTTCAGTCACATAAGCTGGGCAGTTAATTTCAGGGAATCGTCCAATTGGGGCTCAAATGAGCCCAGTCCAAACTATACGGGCAGTTCAAATGGGTCTGGGCAGGCGCTGGGCCTATTCGGGGCCCACGCGGTCATAAGCCCAAAATCGAAACCACTGTTATTATTAAGGAAATGAAGAGAGAAGACGTGGGGATCAATTTTACTCAGCATATGATAAACAATTTATAATGATTGACCTGTAAACTCATTTACATTGGTTAACACTTAAACAGGGACTTAAGCATGAATAGAGTACGAGAAGACTTATGACAAAAAGCTGATGATTAGCAATTAAACTAACAACCAGGCCACACATTGATCATGATTCAACAGTTAGCCTTTCAATACGGCAACATCCAACAATACTTATGGACTAATTCCTAAGTGGGCATTTTAAGGCTATTACACGTTAACTACAGCAATTTTAACGGGCTAGTATACCTAACATTGCTCAGCCACAAAATTAACTGGATCCTAACACTACGAAATGCAGAATTCGGGTAATTCATGACTGAAATCAAGTTAATTCGTAGTCCTTCACAAAATGAGTCCAACAGTCCTAAGTAATATGGTTTAGAGTCAGCAATCCAAAAGCCTTATAGTTTAATTACAAACAAGTCTAGGTAGTCCTAATTAATACAAATAATCCTATCTAACACCAAGTATATATTTGTTTAAGCTAAGTTACAACTACTCATTAGACTAACGATGAAAACAGAGGCAGATTTATGTGCGCAAGGCTTCATCATTTGATTTCACAATTATTCATGTACATCGAATGACACTCCACAACATTAGAGCCAATAGTGTACCTGGAATTGNGGGATTTGGAAGTAAAGGACTACCTTGGGATATGCCAGGGAGATCCTCGATTTTTTTGCCGGGATTTAGAAAGAAAAAGCTCCTTGGGTTATGCCATAGAGATCCTCGATTTTTTGGCCGGGATATTTAAGGAATGGGATCCTATGCTACCGTAATTTTTTTTATTTCTTTTCTTCTTTCTTTTTCTTTTGTTTTCCTCTTTATATGTTTTCCTTTTTGTTTAGCACCTGCTTCTTGCACGGTTGCTCTGAATAAGACCTGTTTCCAACAAAGAATAATTTATTAGTTTGAAACAGTGGTTGGTTTTGTGGCGTTGATCATCCCAATTGCTTGATCCCGACCCCATTTCCGTTGAGAACTTTGCTGCTCGTTTGCCTTGAGGGTGAATCTCTTTTCAAACCGACCGGGTTCAACTCTCAGGGTTTCATTATGACTTGCTCGTGTGGGCTCTGGCCTTTTCACTTTATTCTGCCCTTGTCTTTGATTTTCTTTCTTTTCCAATGTCTTTGCTTCGAAAGCATCAACCACTATGGTCAGTCGGGATTGGCCTGACGCACTCGCTGAGGCTGGGCATTTTCTTCGACTCTGACCAGGTGGAGCCCTGTGAGGCCGGTCCTGCCACCTTTTCCTTGTACTAGTTACGGAATCAGAGTTAAATCGAAAGGGATTCAAAGAAAAAGTATGCAAAAGGCAAGCATATGATTTTAAAGAGAAGCGTCCCTTTCGGGGGAAAAGGAGGACTTATCTGGGGTGCATGCTGGCTTCAAATGAACATGACATGCTTCTTGGACTGGACGCCCGACCCACACAAACTTTCCAACTTCCCGTGAACCCATTGATCCGTATTTCAAAACCAGGGAACCTTGCCAGGACTCTTTTAGTGATGAGATGTCTTCTTTTCGGCCGACAGCACCCTTTGCGGGTTTTCGCCAATCGACCTCTCTCATTTCTCTTCTCACCGTCGCCCGATAGTGCTCTTTGCAAGTTTTCACTAAGCGGACTCTCTCATTTCATTTTCTCTACTCACCATCGCCTTATGGTGCCCGAAGGTTTTCACCGATAAGACTCTCTCATTTTATTTCTCTCAATTTGAATTGTATCAGATTCCAACAATGACGTTTCCCGCTTCCCTGCCTTTGCCAATTGATCAGAAGGACTTGGACGAGGTCTTTGGGGTAAAAAGAATTTTGGGCGGAACTACAACTTTGGAACCATTTCGGCGGATTCATGGCCGAACCATTATATCATCTGCCCCAGTTTCATCTTTTGGGGAAATTGGGATTTTTGTTTTGGTGTGACTGAACCCCAGAGAGAGACTGCCTACGTATCCTTTCGGAATCAAGTCAAACGTAGTTCAGGGAAACAAATTTTTGTTTTTGTTTTTGTTTTTGTTTTGTTTTTCTTTTCTTTTCTTTTCTTTTTCTTTTTCTCTTCTTTTCTTTTCTTCTCTTTTTTTTTCATCATATATTCTTTTTCTTTTTTTTTCTTTTTTCTCTTTTTTTTTCTTTTTTTTTTGATAATACTTCCGGGTTCCAAAGAGGGTAGCCAAAGGAGAGTAACCGGCTCAAATGGGTTTACGAAGGGTTGATAGTGTTTGGATAGCGAGAAGAAAAGCCTTCGTCATCTCAATTGCACAAAAACCAACACCGTAGAGAGCCTAGACATAGTACCTTTTTACTGCATCCGCATTCACAGCTGTTTCGGGATCATTTCCTTCGATATCTCCCAAATACAATGCTCCTCTCGGCAATATCTTCCGGATTATGTATGGACCCTTCCAATTAGGAGCAAATTTTTCTTTTGCTTCCTGGTGATGAGGGAGAATGCGTCTCAGCACAAGTTGTCCCATTTCGAAATTCCTGGGACGCACCTTCTTGTTGTAGGCGCGGGCCATTCTTTGTTGGTACAACTGCCCGGATGTGCCCTGAGTACAACACACTCTTTTGTTGTAATGTATGGACCTTTCCAACCCGCGAACCAATTTTCCTTCAATTGTTCCAATTCTTTGTTTTATTTCCTCAAGGTTACCTTCTTTGTATTTTGACTCTTGATTCATTATTTCGAAAATCTGACAGCGTTTTGGGATCTAGGCATGAAGTCCGCAAGCATGTCATGTTATTTAAAGCTGCATTATTAGAGCTAAAGAGAAGAAATGAAGGAGAAAAATAGCAAAATTAGAAAGGATAAAGAAAAATGAACGATGAAATATTGATTTCATTTCTTGGAATTTTGAAGATAACAGGGTTCACATTCGGGAACTTAAAGACAAGAAACTAAAAGAANTTGGATATGGAAAGAGGATGAAGAGAAGAGCCTAGGGTGTAAATTTGAAGTTGTTTGGAGCGGGTAAGGGTTTGATCGGATCTTCGATCTGGTATTTGAGACGCCTGGTGATGATTTGAAGTAAACTAAGGGTGGATTCGGAGTGAGGAGGTAAAGGAGGGTTAGGGGTGTAGTTTTGGCGGCAGTTTGTGGTGGCGCCGCCACCCCAAGGCGGTGGGAGAAGGGGCGGCGGTCTCTAGGGTTACAGAAGGGGGTGAGTGAGGGAGACGATAGAGGGGGGGGGTCGGTTCCGACCGATTTATATTATTGACCCATCAGTTCCTGGCCGTTGGATGATGAATCCTCGACGGCCAGGATTAAATGTGCTCGAAACGGGTCGTTTGGTGACGGGGCGTAGACAGACCGGGTAATGGGAGATTGGGCTTGGGCGAACGGGTTCCGGTGGGAATTGCTTGGGCTGGGGAATTAGATTAGAATTTGGCCCAAATGTGGGCATATCACTAAGCCTATATTTTCCTTTTACTTTTTAATTGTTTTCTTTTCTTTTCCCTTTTTTATTTCTTTTATTTGTTTTCATTTTGTATTTTTATGTTTTCTAACTTTAGTAAAATGCTAAATTAAAGACCTAATTTATTTCCAAAATTAAACTAATTAATTCCTAAAAATCTATTAAATCCTATTTAAAAGCAAACCCATGACAAATTCAACATTTAACAAAAAATGGACTATTTTTGTTATTTTTTTTATATTTTGTTTTAGACGCAATTTAACTACTAATTAATCCTAAAACATGAAATTAAATCCTAAATGCTAATGTCAAGTGTATTTTTATATTTCCATATGAATTAAATGCACAAATAAAATACAACAATTATCAGAAAATAACACAAAAATTCACAAAAATTGTAAAAATAATAAAGAAATTATTTTGTTTGAATTTTTGGGAATAATTCACTTAGGGCAAAATCACGTGCTCACAGCTGTCCCTCTTTGCTCGGAAACACGAAGAGTTTTCGTGCAAAGATAAGTGAGCGGAAACGAGCGATTTTTGCCTGTTCGAATATTCCGTGTGAAGCATTTTTGAAGGAGTTGACCGCACCCTGCTTCGGAGGTTGCCTACATATCCTTGGCTAAAAAGGAATCATGTCAGTGTAGTTTGGGAAGGTCTGGTAGCTGGGACTACCAGAAGCTGTGATTTCACTGCTGTTGCTGCTGCTACTACTTGCTGACCTCCTTATTACACCAAAGGAAAATCAAAGCTAAGCTAGCTATGTCTATCAACTATGAGTTACAAGATTCCTATCTATAATTCTCTTGAAACTTGATCTTGAGTCTTAGCTGATTTTGCTGTGGACTTCGATCTGAATCTTGATGTTCGCAAGTTGTAAGTGTTTACTTCTTCATGCAGCATTGGGTCACAACAGGATCAGCGGAGCTTGTGACTTCAATCAGATTTTTTAGCAATCCGCACCCTTACTTGCTTCATTTTTGAGTTCATTTCTTTTTGTTCTTTTCTTCTTTTCTTGACTCTGGATTGAGACTCATTCCATTGGTCATCTCGCACCTTATGTATTGAGATCGACCTGCTTAAGATACCAAAACAAACAAACGAACGAAATTTTTCTGCCCCAGTTTTTACTAGGAAAATTTCGTGAGTTAGTTGTGACACATATCTACGCAGTCAAATTAGGATTGTGTATTCTTGTGAATGAATCCAGATTATGCTGGAAAATGACCGGGTTATGCCAGAAAAGAAAGAAGGGTCCTCGGGTTTTGCCGGGATGGAAAGAAAAAAGATCTACGGTTTTTCGGCCGGGATTTGGAAAGAAAAGCTCCTTGGGTTTTGCCAGGGAGATCCTCGGTTTTCTGGCCGGGATTTGGAAAGAAAAGGTCCTTGGGTTTTGGGAGATCCTCGTTTTTTGGCCGGGATTTGGAAAAGCTCCTTTGGTTATGCCAGGGAGATCCTCGGTTTTTTTGGCCGAGATTTGGAAAGAGGTTTTTTGGCCGGGATTTGGAAAAAACCTTGGGGACTTGCCGGGAGATCCTCGTTTTTTGGCCGGGATTTGGAAAGAAAAAGCTCCTCGGTTTTTTGGCCAGGAGATCCTCGATTTTTTGGCCGAGATATTTAAGGAATGGGATCCTATGCTACCATGATTTGTTTTTCTTTTGGGATTTTCATTTTTATTTCCTATCTTCTTTCTCTTTTCTTTTGTTTTCCTCTTTATATGTTTTCCTTTTTGTTTAGCAAAACGCATGAAAGAATTTGAAGGGGAAACTTCCTTTTTGGGCGTTTTCCTGCTGCAAAGCTGTTTCAGCGCTTGCGCATTTCATTTCTTTTGGGCTGCACTTATGCCAGGGAGATCCTCGGTTTTTTGGCCGGCC
>NW_017670820.1:32113-53474 GCF_001879085.1 Nicotiana attenuata
CTGGGCATGGGTGATTTTGGTCCGATTTTTGGAGTCCTTATGTGCATGCCTAAAATCAAAACTTTTATTCTTTTATCTTTGTTTTCTTTCTTTATTTTGTTTTCATTTTGTATTTTTATATTTTTTTTTGATTTTATTAAATGCAAGATTAAAATAAAAGACCCAATTGACTCTACAATTATACTAATTAATTTCCAAAGAAAACTTAAGACAAATTTTAAAAATTAAAAGTAGAAATGCAAGGACCATTTTGGTATTTTCTTTATTTTTGCAAAATTAAAATGCACACTATTTTTGTATATTTTTTTGGAATTATATCAATCAAAAATGCACACAAAAATGCAAACTAGACACAAAATCATGCAATTAATTCCTAAAAATTCAAATAATAAAGGAAAATCCTAATTCTAAGGAATTTTATAGGAGAAATTTAAGCGTGGCAAAAATCACGTGCTCACAGCTGCCCCTCTTTGCTCGAAGACACGAAGGGTTTTCGGGCAAAGATAAATGAGCACCATGAAGGATTTTTGCCTGCTCAGCACTCCATGAGAAGCATTTTGAAAACCGTCTGACCGAACCCTGCTTCAAAGGTTGCCTACATATCCTTGGCTATAAAGGAATCAGGTCAGTGTAGTTCTGGAAGGTTTGGTAGCTGGGACTACCAGGAGCTGTGGTTTCACTGTTGCTGCTGCTGCTACTGCTTGCTGACCTCCTTATTACACCAAAAGGAAAATCAAAGCTAAGCTAGCTATGCCTATCAACTATGAGTTACAAGATTCCTATTTATAATTCTCTTGAAACTTGATCTTGAGTCTTAGCTGATTTTGCTGTGGACTTCGATCTGAATCTTGATGCTCGCAAGTTGTAGGTGTTTACTTCGTCATGCAGCATTAGGTCAAAATAGGATCAGCGGAGCTTGTGACTTCAATCAGGTTTTGAGCGATCCGCACCCTTACTTGCTTCACATTTGAGTTTATTTCTTTTTTGTTCTTTTCTTCTTTTCTTGATTCTGGATTGAGACTCATTCCATTGGTCATCTCGCACCCTGTGTCTTGAGATCGACCTGCGTAAGATACCAAAACAAACGAACGAAATTTTTTTGCCCCGGTTTTTACTAGAAAAATTTCGTGAGTTAGTTGTGACATATATCTAAGCAATCAAATCAGGATTGTGTAGGGAGATCCTCGGTTTTATGGCCGAGATTTGGGAAGAAATAGCTCCTCGGTTTTGCCAGGGAGATCCTCAGTTTTTTGGCGAGGATTTGAAAAGAAAAAGCTCCTTGGGTTATGCCATGGAGGTCCTCGTTTTTTTTTTGCCGGGGTTTGGAAAGAAAAAGCTCCTATACTACTATGATTTGTTTTTCTTTTAGGATTTTCATTTTCATTTTCTTTTCTTCTTTTTCCTTCTTTTCTTCTTCTTTTTATATTTTCCTTTTTATTTAGCAAAACGCATGAAAGAATCTTGGGGAAACTTCCTTTTTGGTTGTTTTCCTAGTGCAAAGCTGTTTCAGCGCTTGCGCATTTCATTTCTTTTGGGCTGCACCTGCTTCTTGCACGGTTGCTCTAAATAAGACCTGTTTTCAACAAAGAACAATTTGTTAGTTTGAAACGGTGGTTGGTTCTGTGGCCTTGATCATCCCAATTGCTTGATCCCGGCCCCTTTTCCGTTGAGAACTTGTTGCTTGTTGGCCTTGAGGGTGAATCTCTTTTCAAACCGACCGGGTCCAACTCTCAGGGCTTCATTATGACTCGCCCATGTGGGCTCTGGCCTTTTCACTTTATTCTTCCCTTGGGACCTTTTCCTTTGACTTCCTTTCTTTTCCAATGTTTTTGCTTTGAAAGCATCAACCACCATGGTCAGTCGGGATTGGCCTGACGCACTCGCTGAGGCTGGGTATTTTCTTCGACACTGACCAGGCGGAGCCCTGTGAAGCCGGTCTTGCCACCTTTTCTTTGTAATAGTTACGGAATTAGAGTTAAACCGAAAGGGATTCAAAGAAAAAGTATGCAAAAGGCAAGCAGATGAATTTAAAGAGAAGCGTCCCTTTCGGGGGAAAAGAAGGACTTATCTGGGGTGTGCATGCTGGCTTCAAATGAACATGACATGCTTCTTGGACTGGACGCCTGACCCACACAAGCTTTCCAACTTCTCGTGAACCCATTGATCCGCATTTAAAAACCAGGGAACCTTGCCAGGACTCTTTTAGTGGTGAGATATCTTCTTTTCGGCCGACAGCGCCCTTTGCAGGTTTTCGCTAATCGGCCTCTCTCATTTCTCTTCTCACCGTCGCCCGATAGTGCTCTTTGCGAGTTTTCACTAAGCGGACTCTCTCATTTTCAGCTTCTCTACTCACAATCGCCTTATGGTGCCCGAAGGTTTTCACCGATAAGACTCTCTCATTTTATTTCTCTCAATTTGCATTGTGTCAGATTCCAACAATAACGTTTTCCACTTCCCTGCCTTTGCCGATTGATCGGAAGGACTTGGACAAGGTTTTAGGGAAAAAAGGATTTTGGGCGGAACTACAACTTTGGAACCATTTCGGCGGATTCATGGCTGAACCATTATATCATCTGCCCCAGTTTCATTTTTTGGGGAAATTGGGATTTTTGTTTTGGTGTGACTGAACCTCAGCGAGAGGCTGCCTACGTATCCTTTCGGAATCAAGTCAAACGTAGTTCAGAGAAACAAATTTTTGTTTTTGTTTTTGTTTTTGTTTTGTTTTTCTTCTCTTTTTTTTCATCATATTTTCTTTTCTTTTTCTTTTTTTTTCTTTTTTTTTTCAATAATACTTTCGGGTTCCAAAGAGGGTAGCAAAGGAGAGTAACCGGCTCAAATGGGTTTACGAAGGGTTGATAGTGTTTGGATAGCGAGAAGAAAAGCCTTCGTCATCTCAATTGCACAAAAACCAACACCGTAGAGAGCCTAGACATAGTACCTTTTTACTGCATCCGCATTCACAGCTGTTTCGGGATCATTTCCTTCGATATCTCCCAAATACAATGCTTCTCTTGGTAATATTTTCCGGATGATGTATGGACCCTTCCAATTAGGAGCGAATTTTCCTTTTGCTTCCTGGTGATGAGGGAGAATGCGTCTTAACACGAATTGTCCCACTTCAAAATTCCTGGGGCACACCTTCTTGTTGTAAGCGCGGGCCATTCTTTGTTGGTACAACTGCCCGGATATGTCGTGAGTACAGCATGCTCTTTTGTTGTAATGTATGGACCTTTCCAAACCGCGAACCAATTTTCCTTCAATTGTTCCAATTTTTTGTTTTATTTCCTCAAGGTTACCTTCTTTGCATTTTGACTCTTGATTCATTATTTCGAAATCTGACAGCGTTTTGGGATCTAGGCATGAAGTCCGCCAGCATGTCATGTTATTTAAAGCTACATTATTAGAGCTAAAGAGAAGAAATGAAGGAAAAAAATAGCAAAATCAGAAAGGATAAAGAAAAATGAACGATGAAATATTGATTCCATTTCTAGGAATTTTTGAAGATAACAGGGTTCACATTCGGGAATTTAAAGACAAGAAACTAAAAGAAACATCCGAGTTACTCCCTGGAATAACTCGAGGTGTAGAAAAAGTGGCAGGGCTAGTCTACCGGGATTCCCGCCTAATCGGGAATGGCGTAGCCTTCCAGTTTTGGAGTTTAGCATCTGGTCCCATGTAGAGCACCTCAGCGGTGCTAGTCCCTTCCCCTGGCTGAATCATGTTAGTTTCATAAAGCATTTGTCTCATAGCTCCACAGATATCTTTGATTTCCTCAGCCGTGAACACCTCATTGTCTTCCTTCTCGCCATACTTAGGCTTGACAAAAGTATCATAGAGATGTACCACCTCATGATCGGCCATTTTCATTTTTTGAAAGAACACTTCGACTTCCTCAGCATTCACAGGCTTCTTAAGCGGGAAACGCCTTCTGGAGGCATTTTTTACTTCCTCTTCGTTCGAATATTCCTCCACAGGGGGGTTTTCTAGCAGATCTTCAAAGATCTCTTTAACCTTGTACGTAACCACCGTCTGATGATAATTCCATGGTACCGCAGCAGGGTTCGTCATAGGCTTCTGTGGTACGCGTCCAATAACCACTGGCTCCCTCAGCCGAGGTGGTTTGATTGTCCCCCGTACCACATAGGCTTGCTTGGGTACATACATTTGTGTTCCTTTTTTCAAATCAGCTTTCTTTTCTGGTTCTGTCTTGGTGATTTTGCTTTTCTTTTCCCCTTTCTCTTGCTTCGGGGCCACCTCGGGCTTTCTTTCTGCATCGGCAATTGCAATTATAGCTTTTAAGGCTGGATCGAATTCTCTGTCCTCACAGATCATCCCGATTACTGGCCCATTGTTGTGAGCGGGCAGCGGATTATTGGTCACATTTGGGACATCCTCATCCTTCAACACAATTTTCCCTTGCTCTATTAAGTTCTCCACCGCTTGTTTCAGAGTCCAACAGTCATCTATATGATGGCCTTCTGCCCCTGAATGGTATGCACACCTGACACCAGCTCTGTAAGCAGGCAATGCCGGGTTTTGTCTGTTCTGAGGGACCGGCTGCAGCAGATCCATTTGGACAAGCTTCGGGAATAGACTAGAGTAAGATTCACCAATTAGGGTAAAGTTTTGTCTCCTGGGTGGTTCTCGAGGACGGAAGTTATTCTGCGAAGGTCGGGGATTATAGTGGTTCTGGTAAGGAGGTTGGTTTCTTTGGAATGGAGGTGGATTTCGGTTAGCTTGTGGTTGCGGTCGGCCAAAAGGTTGAGCGTTCATGACCGCATAAGGTGGGGGAGCGTAAGCCATATCAGTGTGAGGATAGTAATATTGCGGGGTTCTTTCAGAGAACACCGGTCTAGGAGCCCGGTATCTTCTTCCTCTCGATGCTGCCATCACTGTTTCTTCTTTCTTTTTGCCTTTGGCCATTCCCCCAGACCCGCCTTGGATGGCTTGGGAGGTTGCTCTTATGGCAGACTGGCTCAAGATTCTGCCCGTTTTCAGACCATTTTATACCATTTCTCCGATTTTAATTGCCTCTGCGAAAGGCTTGCCCATGGCTGACATCATATTCTGAAAGTAGTCTTCTTCCTAGGCCTGAAGGAAGGCAGTGACCATCTCTACCTCATCCATCGGAGGCTTCACTCTTGACGCCTGTTCACGCCACTTAATTGCATATTCGCGAAAACTTTCTGAGGGCTTTTTCTTTAGATTCACCAAGGAGTTCCTGTCTGGCGCAATGTCTATGTTGTACTGAAATTGTCGAACAAAGTCTCGGGCTAGATTGTCCCAAATATGCCAACGCGAGACATCTTGGTCCATATACCACTCTGAAGCGATGCCAATTAAGCTTTCCCCGAAATATGCCATCAACAATTCTTCTTTGCCACCGGCTCCCCATAACTGATTGCAATACTTCTTCAGGTGAGCAATGGGGTCACCGTGTCCGTCATACTTTTCAAATTTTGGTGTTTTGAACCCTGAAGGCAAATGTACATGCGGGAACATACATAGGTCTGTATAAGAGACACTCTGCCCACTCAAGCCTTGCATATTTTTTAAGCTCTGCTCGAGGCTTCTCATTCTCTTTGCCATCTCATCCTGCTCTGGGCTTTGGGGTTAGTCCTGCCCTGGTATAAGCTCGAATGGTGGCTGCTGAGAGTAGGTATATTGAGTATAATGAGGAGGGTCAGCCTGAAAGACGGGATTTTGGAATGTTAAAACCGAGGGATCGAAATCATGCTTGGGTAGTGATGGTTGTATGGTTACGGAGCAGGGTGGAGCCGTGAAGATGTTGGGAGCAGGTCCAGACGGGAACACCTGGGGGCGAACCTCAGAAGGTGTTCCGAAGAAATGAGCAGTTATGGTAGGTTGCCCCAAAGGAGTGTTTGGGTGGCTGATGGGGACAGTAGTAGCACCTCCAGATCTAGGGAATAACTCTGGGAATCCGGGAATAGTTCTTGGAGGTTCTTTTCCGTTGTTCCAAGCATCCCACATTTCCATCAATCGCAGGCGCAAGATCCGATTTTCTTCAGCTGTAAAAGACTCAGAAGCTGGGACCCCCGAGATGGGGCTGTCTTCAGGTATGGGGATTGCAGGCAGAGTCATTTCGGACGACATCTCTGTATTTTCTTTGGATCTGGTGAAATAGCGATGCGAGGCCAGCTTACCACAAACCAACCACTGTTTCTAAAAAGCTCAGCTGAAAATGGACAGCAACAACGGTTAATTTTGAAACAAATAACAAATAGGTAACCGCACATTGGAGTGTGATGCACCTATATAGTTAAATGAATATCTACATGTTTGCTTCTGTTGCATGTGTCATCCCGGCTTTTCTCTTGTTCCTTTTCTTTTCTTTCTCTTTTTGTTTTCTTTTCCTCATCTCTCTTTGTTTTCATTTTCTACTTTTCTTTTTTTCTCGTTGGCCCTGGTTTTTCTCTCAACGCCTTATTTCTTCTTTTGCGTTTCTTTTTTCTCTCTTGTTTTTCTTTCATTTATTTCCCTCGCATTTCTTTTTTTTCTCTTTTTCTTAGGATTACGGTCGAATCTTATGTAGATTGCCTACGTATCATGGCCCCGCATGAATCAGACCAGGCGTAGTTCTTGCAAATAAATGCAAAAAGTAAGAAAATAGATTTTGGGATTTTCAATTTTCATTAATAACAACTGCGATTACAAAGCTACTAGACTATTTGTTTTTCTTTTTCATGGAAAAAGGAAATTACAAAAACCAAACTCAAAAGAAAAATACAGACTTGATTAACTAAGAATACATCAAAGCTTCAAATCCTGGGGCCCGCGGGGCATCACTCGGCATTGCCGCGGGCCTGCATGCAAGACCCTTTTGCAACTGATCTAGATCATTCATGACCTGGCGAACAAATATCATCACGGAGGCAAAGAACGTGGTACGATCCATCCGCTCACCGGCCTGACACTTCATGACAATATAGTTGGCAATGCTTCTGATTCTTTCCCTGATTTGGCCCTTTTCTTGGAGTAGTCGACTTATCTGTTGGGTACGAGCCTCTAGCACCTGGACATCATGGAAGTGAAGGTCTTGTAACAATTTTATTTCCTTTTCCATCTCAGCGATTAACCCATAGCATTGTTCCCTCTCGGCCTGAAATTCTTTGTCCCGCCGAGCTGCCTTTTCTTCAAGAGTATTCATTTTTCTTTTCATGTTAGCAATGGTTCCCTCGTAGTTTATCTTCATTTGTTGTACAAACTGGGCTCTTTCCTNGGCCGGGATTTGGAAAGAAAAGGCTTCTCGGTTTTTTGGCCGGGAGATCCTCGATTTTTTGGCCGGGATTTGGAAAGAAAAGGCTCCTCAGTTTTTTTGGCCAGGAGATTTAAGGAATAGGATCCTATGCTACCATGATTTGTTTTTCTTTTGGGATTTTCATTTTTATTTTCTTTCTTCCTTTTTTTTTCTCTTTATATGTTTTCCTTTTTATTTAGCAGAACGCATGAAAGAATTTGGCGGGAAAACTTCCTTTTTGGTCGTTTTCCTGCTGCAAAGCTGTTTCAGCGCTTGCGCATTTCATTTTTTTTTTGAGATGCACCTGCTTCTTGCACGGTTGCTCTGAATAGACCTGTTTTCAACAAAGAACAATTTGTTAGTTTGAAACGGTGGTTGGTTTTGTGGCCTTGCATCTCAATTGCTTGATCCCGGCCCCATTTCCGTTGAGAACTTTGCTAGTTTGCCTTGAGGGGGAATCACTTTTCAAACCGACCGGGTTCAGCCTTAGGACTTCATGATGACTCGCCCGTGTGGGCTCTAGCCTTTT
The DNA here is from genome assembly GCF_001879085.1 of Nicotiana attenuata. Taxonomy (NCBI): domain Eukaryota; kingdom Viridiplantae; phylum Streptophyta; class Magnoliopsida; order Solanales; family Solanaceae; genus Nicotiana; species Nicotiana attenuata. The sequence goes on from NW_017670820.1 coordinate 39,901, forward strand.
CACTTTATTTTGCCCTTGGGACCTTTGACTTTGACTTCCTTTCTTTTCCAATGTTTTTTTCTTTGAAAGCATCAACCACCATGGTCAGTCGGGATTGGCCTGATGCACTTGCTGAGGCTGGGGATTTTCTTCGACTCTGACCAGGCGTAGCCCCGTGAAGCCGGTCCTGCCACCTTTTCTTTGTACTACTTACGGAATCAGAGTTAAACCAAAAGGGGTTCAAAGAAAAAGTATGCAAAAGGAAAGCATATGATTTTAAAGAGAAGCGTCCCTTTCAGGGGAAAAGGAGGACTTATCTGGGGTGCATGCTGGCTTCAAATGAACATGACATGCTCTTTGGACTGGATGCCCGACCCACACAAACTTTCCAGCTTCTTGTGAACTCATCGATCCGTATTTCAAAAACTAGGGAACTTTGCCAGGACTCTTTTAGTGGTGAGATGTCTTCTTTTCGGCCGACAGCGCCCTTTGCGGGTTTTTGCCAATCGACCTCTCTCATTTCTCTTCTCACCGTCGCCCGATAGTGCTCTTTGCGAGTTTTAACTAAGCGGACTCTCTCATTTTCAGTTTCTCTACTCACCATCGCCTTATGGTGCCCGAAGGTTTTCACCGATAAGACTCTCTCATTTTATTTCTCTCAATTTGTATTGTGTCAGATTCCAACAATAACATTTTCCACTTCCCTGCCTTTGCCAATTGATCGGAAGGACTTGGACAAGGTTTTGGGGTAAAAAGGATTTTGGACGGAAATACAACTTTGGAACCATTTCGGCGAATTCATGGCCGAACCATTATATCATCTGCCCCAGTTTCATCTTTTGGGGGAAATTGGGATTTTTGTTTTGGTGTGACTGAACCTCAGCGAGAGGCTGCCTACGTATCCTTTCGGAATCAAGTCAAACGTAGTTCAACAGAACAATTTTTTTGTTTTTGTTTTTATTTTTTTTTCTTCTTTTTACTTTCATCATATTTTCTTTTACTTTTCTTTCTTTTTTTTTCCATCATTTTTTTTCTTTTTCTTTTCCTTTTCGTTTCCTTTTTGTACTTTCAGGTTCCAAAGAGGGTAGCCAAAGAAGGGTAACCAGCTCAAATGGGTTTACGAAGGGTTAATAGTGTTTGGGGTAGCGGGAAGGAAAGCCTTCGTCATCTCAATTACATAAAAGCCATCAAACCAGGAGGCCTAGACATAATACCTTTTGACTGCATCTGCATTGACTGCTGTTTCAGGATCATTTCCTTCGATGTCTCATAGATACAATGCTCCTCTTGGCAATATCTTCCAGATTATGTATGGACCTTTCCAATTAGGGGAAAACTTTCCTTTTGCTTCCTGGTGATGAGGGAGAATGCGTCTGAGTACAAGCTGTCCCACTTCAAAATTCCTGGGACACACTTTCTTGTTGTAAGCGCGGGCCATTCTTTGTTGGTACAACTACCCGGATGTGCCCTGAGTACAGCACACTCTTTTGTTGTAGTGTATGGACCTTTCCAACCGCGAACCAATTTTCCTTCAATTGTTCCAATTTTTGTTTTATTTCCTCAAGGTTACCTTCTTTGCATTTCGACTCTTGATTCATTATTTCGAAATCTGACAGCGTTTTGGGATCTAGGCATGAAGTCCGCCATCATGTCATGTTATTTAAAGCTGCATTATTAGAGCTAAAGAGAAGACATGAAGGAGAAAAATAGCAAAATCAAAAAGGATAAAGAAAAAATGAGCGATGAAATATTGATTTTATTTCTTGGAATTTTGAAGATAACGGGTTCACATTCGGGAACTTAAAGACAAGAAACTAAAAGAAACATCCAAGTTACACCCTGGAATAACTCGGGATGCAGAAAAAGTGGCAGGACGGGTTTACCGGGACTCCCGCCTGATCGGGCATGGCATAGCCTTCCAGTTTTGAAGCTTGGCGCTTGGTCCCATGTATAACACCTCAGCGATGCTAGTGCCCTCTCCCGGCTGGACCATGTGGGTTTCGTAGAGCATTTTCCTCATTGCCCCACGTATTTCCTCAATTTCTTCAGCCGTGAAAACCTTATCATCTTCCTTTTTACTGTACTTAGGCTTGACAAAAGTTTCATACAAATGTACCACCTCATAATCGGCCATTTTCATTTTTTGAAAGAACACTTCTGCTTCCTCAGCACTTACAGGCTTCTTAGGCGGGAAACGCCTTCTGGTGGCATTGTTTACCTCCTCTACATTTGAATATTTCTCAACAGGGGGGTTTTCTAGCAGCTCTCCCAAGATCTCTTTACCCTTGTACGTAACCACCGTCTGATGATAATTCCATGGTACCGCAGCAGGGTTCGTCATAGGCTTCTGTGGTACGCGTCCAATAACTACTGGCTCACTCAGCCGAGGTGGTTTGATTGTCCCCTGCACCACATAGGCTTGCTTGGGTACGTACATTTGTGTTCCTTTTTNTTTCTTTTTCTTTTTCTTTTCATCATATTTTCGTTTTCTTTTCTTTTCTTTTTTTTCATATTATTTTTTTTTCTTTTCCTTTTTCTTTTTTTTTTCTTTGTCTTTTGCTTTTTCAATAATACTTTCGGGTTCCAAAAAGGGTAGCCAAAGAAGAGTAACCGGCTCAAATGGGTTTGCGAAGGGTTGATAATGTTTGGATAGCGGGAAGGAAAGCCTTCGTCATCTCAACTGTGCAAAGTCATCATCGTAGAAGATCTAGACATAGTACCTTTTTACCGCATCCGCATTTACAGCTGCTTCGGGAACATTGCCTTCGATGTCTTCCAAATACAATGATGCTCTCGGCAATATTTTCCGGATGATGTATGGACCCTTCCAATTAGGAGCGAATTTTCCTTTTGCTTCCTGGTGATGAGGGAGAATGCGCCTTAACACAAGTTGTCCCACTTCAAAATTCCTGGGACGCACCTTCTTGTTGTAAGCGCGGGCCATTCTTTGTTGGTACAACTGCCCGGATGTGCCCTGAGTACAGCACACTCTTTTGTTATAATGTATCGACCTTTCCAACCCGCGAACCAATTTTCCTTCAATTGTTCCAATTCTTTGTTTTATTTCCTCAAGGTTACCTTCTTGATTCATTATTTCGAAATCTGAAAGCGTTTTGGGATCTAGGCATGAAGTCCGCAAGCATGTCATGTTATTTAAAGCTGCATTTTTAGAGCTAAAGAGAAGAAATGAAGGGGAAAAAATAGCAAAATCAGAAAGGATAAAAAAAATGAACGATGAAATATTGATTTCATTTCTTGGAATTTTGAAGATAACAGGGTTCACATTCGGGAATTTAAAGACAAGAAGCTACAGGAAACATCCGAGTTACACCCTGGAATAACTCGGGATGCAGAAAAAGTAGCAGGACGGGTCTATCGGGACTCCCGCCTGATCGGGAATGGCGTAGCCTTCCAGTTTTGAAGCTTGGCGCTTGGTCCCATGTATAACACCTCAGCGGTGCTAGTGCCCTCTCCCGGCTGGACCATGTGGGTTTCATAGAGCATTTTCCTCACTGCCCCACGTATTTCCTCAATTTCTTCAGCCGTGAAAACCTTATCATCTTCCTTTTTACTGTACTTAAGCTTGACAAAAGTTTCATACAAATGTACCACCTCATAATCGGCCATTTATAGGATTATTGGTCACATTTGGGACATCCTCATCCTTCAACACAATTTTCCCTTGCTCTATTAAGTTCTCCACCGTTTGTTTCAGAGTCCAACAGTCATTTGTATGATGGCCCTCTGCCCCTGAATGGTATGCACACCTGACACCAGCTCTGTAGGCAGGCGATGCCGGGTTTTGTCTGTTCTGAGGGACCGGCTGTAGTAGACCCATTTGGACAAGTTTCGGGAATAGACTAGAGTAAGATTCACCAATTGGGGTAAAGTTTGGTCTCCTGGGTGGTTCCCGAGGACGAAAGTTATTCTGCGGAGGTCGAGGATTATAGTGGTTCTGGTAGGGAGGCTGATTTCTTGGGAATGGAGGTTGATTTCTATTGGCATGTGGCTACGGCCGGCCGAAGGGTTGAGCGTTCATGACCGCATAAGGTGGAGGAGCATAAGCCATATCGGGATGAGGGTAGTAGTGTTGAGAGGCTCTCTCAGAAAACATGGGTCTAGCAGCCCGATGTCTCCTTGCCCCTGAGGCTTCCATAACCGTTTCTTCTTTCTTATTACCTTTGGCCATTCCTCCAGACCCGCCTTGGATGGCTTGGGAGGTTGCCCTAATGGCCGACTGACTCAAGATTCTTCCTGTCTTCAGACCATTCTCCACTATTTCACCAATCTTAATCGCCTCTGCAAAAGGTTTGCCCATGGCCGACATCATGTTCTGAAAATAGTCCGCTTCCTGAGCCTGAAGAAATACAGTGACCATTTCTACCTCATCCATTGGAGGCTTCATTCTTGACGCCTGTTCGCGCCACTTAATTGCATATTCTCGAAAACTTTCTAAGGGTTTCTTCTTTAGATTAGCCAAGGAGTTCCTGTCCGGCGCAATGTCTATATTGTACTGAAATTGCCCGAAAAAGTCTCTGGCAAGGTCATCCCAAATATGCCAACGTGACATGTCTTGGTCCATATACCACTCTGAGGCAATGCCGATTAAACTTTCTCCAAAATATGCCATCAACAATTCTTCTTTGCCACCGGCCCCCCGTAGCTGATTAAAAAACTTCTTCAAGTGAGCAATAGGGTCGCCGTGCCCGTCATACTTTTCAAATTTTGGTGTTTTGAACCCTGAGGGCAAATGTACATGCGGGAACATACACAGGTTTGTATAGGAGACACCCTTTTGCCCGCTCAAGCCTTGCATATTTTTTAAGCTTTGCTCGAGGCTTCTCATTCTCTTTGCCATCTCATCTTGCTCTAGGGCTTTGGCGGTTTTGTCTTGCCCCGGTGTAAGCTCGTACGGTGGTGGCTGAGAGTAAGTATATTGAGGATAATGAGGGGGGTCAGCCTGAAAGACGTGATTTTGGAATGTGAAGACCGAGGGGTCGAAAGCATGCTTGGGTAGTGATGGTTGTGTTGTTGCGGAGCAGGGTGGAGCCGTGAAGATGTTGGGAGCAGCTCCGGATGGGAACACCTAGGGGCGAACCTCAGAAGGTGTTCCTAGGAAATGAGCAGTTATGGTAGGTTGCCCCAAAGGAGTGTTTGGGCGGCTGATGGGGACAGTAGTAGCACCTCCAGATCTAGGAAGTAGCTCCGGGAATTCAGGGATGGTGCTTGGGGGTTCCATTCCATTGTTCCAAGCATCCCACATTTCCATGAGTCGCAGGCGCAATACCCGATTTTCCTCAGCTGTAAGGGATTCAAAGGCCGAGACCCCCGAGATGGGGTTGTCTTCGGGTATGGGGATTGCAGGCAGAGTCATTTCAGACGACATCTTTGTATTTTCTTTGGATCTGGTGAAATAGCGACGTGAGGCCAGCTTACCACAAACCAACCACTGTTTCTAAAAAGCTCAGCTGGAATGGACAGCAACAATGGTTAGTTTTGAAACAAATAACAGATAGGTAACCGCACATTGGAGTGTGATGCACCTATACAGTTAAATGAATATCTACATGTTTGCTTCGGTTGCATGCGTCATCCCGGCTTTTCTCTTGTTTCTTTTCTTTCTCTTTTTGTTTTTTTCTCATTTTTCTTTTCCCTCTGTTTTTCATTTTCTGCTTTTCCTTTTTCTTTTGCCATGGTTTTTCTCTCGATTCCTTATTTTCTCTTTCTGGGTTTCTTTCTCTCTTGTTTTTCTTTTATTTCCTTCCCTCGTATTTTCCTTCTTTTTCTTAGGGTTACGGTCGAATCTTATGGAGATTGCCTACGTATCATGACCCCGCATGAATCAGACCAAGCGTAGTTCTTGCAAATAAGCTAACTTATTTTTGGAATTTCGAAAGAAATGCTTTAAAAGAAAAATGGAAAAATATATATTTTTTTTGATTTTCTTGATTTTGCTTTTTCTTTTGATTTTTGAAAGAAAGACTTCTAAAATATTTCTTTTCTTTTATTGGAACTTTGAAAATTTTTAGAAGTAAAAAGAAATATTTTTGTTTGAATTTTCATTTATTTTCTAAACACGAAAGAAAAATATTTTTTTTTGGATTTTGAAAGTTGCCTCTTAATTTTCGGAAGAGGGACTTTTATGAAAATATTTTGGATTTTTGAGCAAAAATATTTTTCGGACTCAATTTTCAAAATTTGTATTTTTTTTTATTACTTATGAAAGAAAGACATCTAAGGAGTATTTTAATGATTTATTTTGACCTAAAAGTAAAAAGTGGCTATTTTTCAAAATTTTTATTTAAGAAAACAAAGACTCAGTTTTGCAGATACGGCCTTTCAGCACTTCTGGGAGGGAGATTTTAAGGCTGTGCCCGCAAACCATTTAAAAATGACTCAGGGTGGCTGTTCTTGCAAAAACAGCCTTCCGACGCCCTTTTGGTGACATTCGGCTTATTTTAAAACAAGAATGGCATCACCCGATTTATAAAAAAAATTAAAAATTTTGGTATTTTTGGCTATTTTTGCAAAAGGGTGGTTGGACCCGATGAGGGTTGCCTACGTATCTCACATCCGGTGAGAATCAAACCAGCGTAGTTCGGTCAAATAAACCTAACTATTTTTGAAAATAGGACTCTTTTGTTTTTGTTGGCAAATACACTACTTCTGAAAGCACAACTCATTTTTTATGTTTTCTTGTTCAGTGGGAAATAAACAAACTAATTTAAAAATAAAACTCTTTTTTTTGTTTTTCTTTTCCATCGGTAAACAAAACAAACTAAAAAAAACTACTTTTCTTCTTTTTCTTTCATTTTCTCAAAAATCCGGCAGCATTTTGGCACTACTGGGATATTGGTTTTTCACAACAAATGGTCACCCTCACTTAGTCCTGACACTGCTTATTTTCATACTTCACTCATTTAGACAAGCCGGTCAACATGCAAAGCCGAGCAAATAAATGCGCAAGTAGCACGTAAGATGCATCAGGATGGTCCATTATTTCAGGTCACCTGTCCTAGACAGACCCAAACCCTATGTTGAGTCCCCTAAGTCAAATGCACATGATGCAAACAAGCGTCCTACTAGGGATCCGGCATGAGGTTTTGTTCTTCTAGGTTTTAANATAGGCTTGGTAGATGGGTGCAGTTTGGGAATATCTTGGTGAGGTAGGTTGATATGTGGGGGAGGGGATGATTGGTAAGCAGGAATTTGGTAAGAGGGCGGAGGTGCTTGGTAATTGGGGATAGGCTGGTATGTGAGAGGGGGTACTGGGTAGGCTTTGGTTATTTTACTGGGGACTTGGTTCTCTGTGCAACCACCACGGCACTCACGTCCTTTTTCTTGGACGCGCCACCAGATTGTAGGGCTTTGTTGGTAGCCTGCAGTGCTTCAAAATTAGTGACCATACCGCTCTTAATGCCTTCCTCAATCCTTTCTCCTAGCTTGATGATATCGGAGAATTTCTGGCCCTCTATCAACATTAACCTCTCATAAACTGCGGATCTTGCTCGGACGAAAAATCGGTTCATCTGTTCTTCCTCAAAGGTCGGCCTAACCTTAGCAGCCTCGGATCTCCATCGAGTAGCATACTCGCGGAATGTCTCAGTGGGTTTCTTTTTCAGATTTTTGATGTAGAAGATATCTGGTGCATTTTCTGTATTGAACCTGAACCTGTCCATGAAATCGGACGCCATTCCAACCCAGCTCGTCCACTTCTTGGGATCTTGGCTAATGTACCAAGATAGCGCATTGCCTTTCAAACTTCTCATGAAGAGTTTCATGTGAATCTTCTCATCTCTTCCTACGGCGACCAGCTTATCACAGTATGTCCTCAGATGGACTCTGGGATCCCCCAAGCCGTCAAACATTTCGAACTTGGGAGGTTTGTACCCCTCGGGAAGTTCGACGTCTGGCTGAATGCAAATATCCTCATAATTCAGCCCTTCAATGCCTTTGTTTCGTTCAACGCCCTGGACTCGGCTAGTCAATTTCTTGAGCTCGGCTGCCAGGTTTTTGATGAGAGAGTCTTTGTCATCAGACTCCGGTGTGTTTGTAATGGGTTGAGTGTATTGTGGTAGGGTTTCCACATAGATGGGAGCGTGGTGGGGATAATCATTTGATGGTTCAAGATGAGGAGTGGAGTGTTGTTGGGATGTGTGTTGCAATGAGTAGCGGGCTGTTTCTGCGGCCTTGGGATGGGGTGTTGAGCATTATGAAAGTTGATGTCTAGAGTAGTGAGGGAGAATGACAGACTTGCCAAGTTCCGAACTTGGTCTAGTTCTTCTTGAAATTTCAGTAACTTCTGTTCGAGCTGAGCGGCACTTTCTTTGGATACCTAAATACCCTGAGGAACCTCTACCCTTTCAACCGAATTCTCTTTTCTGGCGTTGTTCAAATCTTCCATTTTTGCTTTGCCCCTGTTTTTGATAGGACTTGGAGGAGGAGGAGGCGGAGGGCCCTTAGATCTTGTGGAGTAGGATGACGATGCCAGAATGCACGAACTAACCTTTTTGGGAAGGGGAATAAAAAAATAAAAGTAAAAACAACAAAAAGGTAACAAGTTAGTACGGATTCTGTGAAAGAAATATTGCAGTATTTAAACACATAGTACAAGAATATAAATCGTGTCCTAAATTGGGTGCCTCGTTGTGCCCGAGGTAGGCTTAGCGACAAGTTGATTTGGAGAACTTATAATGCTAAATGCCTCATTTTATTGATAAAAATGAGACGAATCCCAAAACGACACTAAAATTGCATAAGGTAAAAAATGTCACTAATGGCCATTGGCCATATTACATTTTAAAGCAAAAGAAAAGACTCCTAACTACTTGGTCCTTGAAGGACCCTCCTCAGGTTGAATGCTCTCGTTGATCAAATCCTCCAGCTCGCGTAGGTTCTCCAATAAAAATGCTTTTGCCAGGCGTTCTCCTTCGTTTCCCTCAGCGTTCTGGCAATCAATGACTCTTTTCCTCACTTTTCCTTCCAACTCCAGCAGACTGTATTCCAGATATTCCAACTTTTTGCTAGCCTTGGTGACCCTCTCTTTCCATTCATTGATTTGGTCACTTGATGGGAGATTTCTCCACCAAGTCAGCAAGAGTGAGGGTATATTGACTGTCACACCTCCTTTTTACACACCTACCCCGAAGGATAATGTATAAGGGAGTTTTTCCATTTAAAGTGACATTATTCGAAATGGGATTATGTATTTATTTTTAGAGTCGCCACTTGGGATAGGATTGGCTTTTGGTGTCCCAAGCCACCGGTTTAACTTGAATCCCAAGTCGAGGAAAAGTTCGACTTCCCAATTGGAGTCTGCGAACCAGAAATTCTGAATAAGGAATTCTGTTGACCCGAGGGAAGGTGTTAGGCACCCCCGGATCCCGTTGTTCTAGCACGGTTACTTAAATTATTATAAATGGCTAAAATCTGATTTTAATACACGTTCCAACCTATAGCGCAATTTCAGATTATTTACCGCTTTTAGTTAGTTATTTATGAAAGTGAACGTCGTTTAAGAACGTGTTTTTGGATCACGTCACATGAAATGCACCCGGATCCTCGACACCTCTTATTCAACGTTTTGGGATTTGGATTTGGGTCGCATGAAATGCACACCCGTATTTAAGAAGGTAAAATTATTAAAAGCGCGCCTAAAGTGGCTAGCGTCTTTTCAACTTTGCGAAGGGCCGTGAAATTCGCTAAACGGCACGCTCCGAATGCTAAGAATTTTAGTAGAAGCACTTATTGAGGGCCCCGCAATTTATATGTTTTGTTCGGCGAGGCTCGTCTCATTTTTTATTTAAAGGCCAACCTAAAGCAAACTAAGATTTTCTATTCATTTGTGTCTCTGAAGGGCCTAATTAATTTACATTTATAAATTCGGGCCTCGAATTCAAGTCCGAATTCAAACAAAAGGGGGGACCCTCTTAATTTGAACCCGCCACCTAATTCGAAGCCTAAATTTATATTTGCAAACTAATCCCCGTATTCCTACGTAATCTTTAAAAAAGATTGTTGACTTCAAGCATTTGAATTTTTTAAGACTTGGCCCAATGTAATGCCAAGGATGCGTAACTCAGCTCCTAATCCTGGCCTTGGAATTTTGGCCTGATCATGTGAATTACCAGTCTTATGAGAGACTGCCTGTGTTAGGCCTCTGGGAGTTGGCCCAGGAGTTTAATTGTATCTGTGATTGCATTTCTCCAAGGCCAAGCCTGTTCGATGGTGGAGAGAGGTGGGCTCATAGTGAGCCCAAATGTAATACCAATTGGATGACTAAATTCACAAAAAACACGCTAATTGTAATTCTCCAATTCTGGTTTGTTTTGTTTTTAATATCTGTAATGCTACATGTGGAGAGCTAAAAAAACAAGACACCAACATCTCCTAAATCACCAATTAATATAAAGTTGGATATAAATGCCGAAATCAAATTGCAATTCGCTTGTTTTGGACTGTTTTCAACACAGGCATGATGCGTAAACTAAAACTAATTAGGGCTTATAAATTGATTTTTTTTTGTACTTTTACTATTTCAGTCCTTATATCAGTTTATAGCTTCAACCTCAAACTCAATTTAACAATCAAATGTCTAGTCCAAATCCCTACCATGCTAGACAGTCCAATTACAAGAGTTCAATTACAAAATCAATTCAAAGTTCTACTATATACTAAATGTCGAACAGAAGAGGGATAAGCTACAAATAAATGGTTTCACATGTCATACAAAGTTGATCAAGTTCCCAGACAAGTACAACCACATCTATATAAATCGAGCTTCCACACAAGTTGATTACAGCTTCAATATATCACTCGAAGCTAGACATGTACCTGGAATTACAAGGAGAAAGCAAGGGAAGGATCAGCAACAGATTTGAATCTGTAAACAGGTTCAAATAGCAACACACAGCAGTATAAAGCTCAATTGTACACCCAGCAGCAATATCAATGGCCCAGGACTGGTTTTAACTCTTAAATCACTTGAAAAAGCTTGAATACACCTCAAATCAACTTGAATTTAACTCAGTAACACTCAGAAGAAATCAACAACCAGATATTGAACTAGAAAATTAAATCAACAATTACAAATCTAAAATATCCTAAGGTTTTCAATGTAACAGTTTTTTTTGAAAGTTTTTTGTTGTTTTTGGGTTTTTTGGGCAGAAATTAAGATCTAAAGTGAAGGTTTCTATAGCTATATGATTTCAGATTTGAGACTCTTGAGTGTTGAGGTTCAAATTTGAATTTTCAGACTTGAGGAAGGGAATTTTAGGGGAAGCTGAAGCTGGAAGGGATTTTTGGAATTTTCAGACTTCTAAAACCTTCTTAATCAAGGCACTAGGGCTACCTTTTATAGGCAAAGAAAGGGGGCAGAAGGTTCTGGAAGCATTTTCCTATTTTTCCCCCTTTTTTATTTCAGAAATTGGCTATTAGACCCTAATTTTATGACTTGTTACCCAAGTTACTGCATTAAAATTGTAAGCACGTGGTTTTTGCCCTATACGAAATACTCCTATAAAATCCAAGAAAAATAGATTTTTGTTAATTATTTGCCATTTTAGGATTTTTTGTAAAATTTTTAATTGTTTGCATTTTTGTGCATGTTTAAGTTTTAGTTAAATCATGAAAAATACCAAAAATATCATGCATGGCATTTAGGCTTTATCTTTACATTTTTAGGATTAATTAGTAATTATTTGCTTTATAAAAATCGAAAAATCACAAAAAATGCATCAATTTTATACTTTTTCCTTTTATTGATTTTTTCTCTTTTAATTTAGGATTAAGTAATTTTCTTTTTATAATTTTTATAATTATCTAATTAGTTTAGTTTCACACTTTGAATAATTTAGGATTTTTAAGTTGTAGGTTTTTAATTAAAAGAAAAGGAGAATTAACAAAATAAATGAAAGAATTGGAAAAGAAAGGTTTGTGTTGTGAAGGTTGACCAAAATTAATGCTGAGCCCAAATCCTATACCCAAATTAGCCCAAAACTCATACCCTTCCAATTAAAACCTAGACTTACCCCTATAAAAATACCTAAACCTAGAGAATAAGAGGAGATGGATAGACTTCCCCCTTGAAAGAAAAGACAGCAGCGCCCATCTTCTTCATCCTCTCCAAAAAACCCTCACCTCTCGACCACCAAATCCGAACCGGCCAAATCTTGGCCATTCTCCAGGTCGCCGACAAGAACGAACACCCCTCCATTTTTGAAACCTAGCCAAATAATAGCAGCTGAAATTCAAAAACGAAAAATAAAAGTTCAAAATCTGAAATCTAAAAAAAAAAAAAGAATTCTGAAGAGGAGAGGGAAAAACAGAGGTCCGGATCTGCGTATGCGCGCTTCCGTGGAAGTGGATCTCGCTGCGTTTTCATTGCTGAACTTGCTGCATCTGTACCGTCCTGCTCGGTTCATCTTCATTTGTATCTTTTCTTGGCTAATTGTGGACTGTTTGTTGCTGTCCGGTACCGGATTGGATATTCCCTTACTGTTTAACTATAAATTCGAATAGGGTGTTTTGAAGTAAACCTGGTATGGATTGGATTCTTGTTTAGTAAAAAATCAGTTTGTGAATGGGTGCTATTTGTGTATATTCTCTGAAATTTCACTAGCTCGTTTTGTCTTGCATGTATAGAAGCACGAAATCGGATCTCGTTCAGCTCTTTGTTTGTTTGTTTTTTTTTAGCTCGAATTTTGTCATCTAGTAAAATAGCCAAATTAATTTCTTCAGCTGCTCTTGAAATGTATTACTGAAGTAGTATTGGTTGCTAATGGGGCGTTGAAGTCATTGGCCTTAAGCAGTAAGCCTATGGGAAGGGTTAATTGATTGTCTTAATAACTTGTTATCATAAATTCAGCAGCAGTCCTGCCAAAATTTTTGCCTCCATGATACTGATGTTGAAGCCAAGAAAGATTTGAGAGTCCAATGAAATATTAGCTCTACTTCTTAGTTACCAATCTTATATATAGGCCACTTGGGCATTTCAGAAGTACTATAAAAGGTGTTGTAAAACCTTTCCCTCTAAAATAGACGAAGATATAAAATAAGATTTGCTTAGCATTATATTACAGGATATAGTTGAATTCACCATGTAATAGCTCATGTATTTTCCATGCTTCCTTGCGGTGAATAGAGCAACTTGAAAGGCATTATCTTTTGCTGATCTAGCGTTGAACTGTAACCAAGTGAATTTAGTTGATGTTAATTCTGCCATAGCTTGCTTATACTATTGCACTTAAAGTGGCTAAATATCTGATTGTAGATTTGTAGTCTTAATTTTCCTTTGAGCATTTATAGGAAGAAACGTTGAAGAAATAGTGAGGCAGTACTATATTTGCTCTGTTTCCCATAGTAGAGAATCATAGTGCTTTTTGCTTTTCTGTTACCGTTTGAGGAGAATACCATTAAGCTCCATATTAGTGCCCTCAAAAGTTTAGTTCAAACTACCCTATAGAATGTATCGAGGTGTGCTATTAGTGAATTTTCCATGGCTCTCGCAAAGTTAACAACGCGTTAGTTGCTTTAGGCGCGTCTTTTAATAATATTATCTTCCTAAACTCGGGTGTGCATTTCATGTGACCCAAATC
>NW_017670820.1:55219-114089 GCF_001879085.1 Nicotiana attenuata
CTCATTAATTCCTAAAATTGATTAAAGTCCTATTTAAAAGTAAACTCATGATAAATTACAACCTAATTAACAAATAAAAATGCAAAAATGGACTATTTTTGTTATTTTCTTTATTTTGTAATATAAAAATGCATACTATCAAGTATAATGCACACAAAATGCAAACAAGACACACAATCATGCAATTTAATTCCTAAAAATTCAAATAATAAAGAAAAATTCTAATTCTAAAGAATTTTGTAGGAGTAATTTAAGCGTGGTAAAAATCACGTGCTCACACTAAAAATGAACTCAGTTGAGATCTCTTCCATTCAAGTGAAGTCGATATCGAATTTATAATGGTATCATTTTCAAGAAAAGATTGATTTTACTTATTTACATAGTGTAATTTTTTACGAAGTGAATTCATACAAACTTGACAATATTAGGTCGTCCACCCAATTTTTAGCATATAATTGTATTTACGAAGCTAGAATAGTAAAATTATACTACGTATCCACTTTAAGGGTTGCTGTTTAAAATATAACTAGTGTTTGCAAAGTAATTGAAAAATAATTACTGTTTAAAAATGCAGCAAATAGTTGAAAAAAGAGTCACATGAACTTCAATAAATTTACCTAGAGTTTAAACTGTTTGCAAGTGAAACTCTAGGACAATGTCTTAGAGTTCGAAACTTATACAAGTTGAACTACTGCAAGTGAAACTCTAGGACAATGTTACGGGGTTTGAAATTTATACAACTGAAATTTTAGGATAATGAACTGGAGTTCGAAAATACTTCGAGGAAATTTTCCTGAACTTTAATACTAGCATGCCTGTATCAAAAGCTATTGAGACGATGCTTTCTGACACCAAATTCGCCAATTATTTGCGTACGAGGTTGTGCACAGAAGAAGAAGAATAAGTGGCCGGTGTATGGACTTTTTAAAGTTGTGGCTATTTTTAAATTACTCTGCAAATACTGATTAATTTCAAAAGCAGCCTTAGACGTGTATAACTGTGAAAATAATCCTAGAATACTGGTGATACACGTCTTTGAGTATGAATTGCTAAAGTTCATAAATGAAGGATCCTATGGAAGATATCATAATAGAGATTAATGAAGGCTCCGATCTTCATATTTTAATTCATGGTGAGGGTAACAATTGTAGCTTCACTTCACATGGTCTATGTTTTGCGGACACATGATGATGCAAAGTGTTGCCATCATATGTGATATTGAACCGTGAAATGCTAAATGATGCAAGGTGTTGCATGCAGCCATGGCTACTATCCCTGTTGCAGTGTCAATTGAGCCTGAGCTTCAATTCGTGCAGCATTTCAATCAAGAAGTATTGATAGTTTGTTTCTGATAGTGAAAAAATTCAATAGTTCTTCCAAAATAAAGTCCAAGATCAGTTGGTTCAAACGAGAAGTTGCTATGTGGAAGATTACTTATGGTGACGACAAGTTTGTTTGAATGATGCTCCTTAACGCTTGCTTCAGTGAAAGTCAAACTAATGTTGATCTTTTTTAGCGGTAAGTGTTGCTCCCAAATGCACACGTAAATATATGTGGTCGTACAAGTAATAAAATAATAAGTCGAGTATCAAATTCACAGAGACTTGTGTAACTACTCACTAGTTTCACCAAGATCATTATTCGGTCAGTATTTCAGAGTTCAAAAGTGTGATTATACTAAGCACTAATTCCAACAAGTAACTAAATTATCAAGCAGCAAAATAATTTTTGTGTATTCGACAAATATTCCAGGGTTGTGATCGATTCACCAATCCTATTGTACGCTAATTAACTCTCCCTTTCATATCATTCACTCATAGTTGCTAATTAATCGAACAATTGCTCTCGTAGTATTCTCCCGAATTCCTACTCGTCTATTCAAAATAGATTTAACCCCTATATTCCTATGGAATCATTCTATTAAGAACACATTAAGATCATGATATTAATTAAGCATGGTGACTAGGTATATTCCTATCCTAACCACAAATCCGCCCCCACAGAGTTAATATCATGTTCTCTTCAATCCTTCTCTAATCTAAATATAGCTTTCCCAAGCATAGCATAGATAGTAAATAGAACCTAACTGTTGACCACACAATTAAGCAATTAATCACAGAATTGAAGAAACAATCATATATTGGTGAATTGTAATCAAGGTTAAGTCAACTTTAAACAACAATATTTATGGCTAAATCACAACTCCAGAACTATGGGTTTAGCCACTAATGATAATGTCAAAACAAATTACAAGTGTTGAATAATTGAAAATACTAAGAAAAGATGAAGAAAACTAAGATATCCTTGCTCCTAGATGTTCCTCGTATGTATTTTTCCTTCAAAGTGGCGTCTCCCCTCTCAAAATAGGTTTAGACTTGTTTTTATACGCGGTGGGGGGGGGGGGGGGGGTTCTTTGGCCGAAATAACCTTGTCCCGAGCGAACTAGGAGAGATTTCCCGTCACCACCGCCCAGGGTAGCGTAGTGCGCTAGCCCTGGCGCTGGGATTTTTTAGGTTCTAGAAACTGGGCCATGTGTAGTGCCCCACGCTACCGATGGCACTACATTGTTCTAATTTTTGTTTTGTTCCATTTTTGTTTCAACTCGTGCATTTTCGTCTCACATTACCTCCGGATGACTCCTACACATTAAAATACCACGAATTAACACAATTTATAACATTATACATCCGAAAACCCATGAAACATGAGTAAATTTGCGAGGCAATATGCATATAATTATATATACTTTAAGTTAAATATCAATACCCCAAACTTAAACTCTTGTTACCCCTCGAGCAATGGAACTTTAACTACACCCAACAATATACATGTCAACAAGGGGGAGCAATTCAAATTTTTTTTTTCAACACACATTCTACCAATGACTATGATCAATTCCGGCAATCAAGCATGAACATACAACTTTCACATTCTTCCCATTTCAAACATGCCCAAGTATAACCATTTCAATTCAGTCAATTCAAATAACCTATCCGTAACCACCCTACCTCAAGAGACGAATCGTTACCACTAAGCACTCTCAACTCGCGCATTTACGCAATAAGAGAAGTTTACAACATTACCAATCCTTCATGAGATCATGTGACCTCACCAACAAACAAAACAGTGAATATAGAATAGTCAACACATTCAAGTATGCCTTTGAACATAATTTAAGGACATCACACAATTTGAACAAAAAAATGCTCACTCTCACAAAGAATTCATGTGCATCCCCTGGTCGTACCATAAGCTACATCTCTTCTAATATAAGCTAGACAAATTTAGGATCAATTAGGACTTTAAGGTTGTAATGTAGGCTAAGGGACGAGTATGATACACTTAGAAATAGTGACTAACCCTCCTAAGCACTTTAACACACTACACTCACAAATCGAGCATATATTCTTCTCAACCAATTCACTCGTCACAAATCATATACAAAATAGCCTCTCTTTTTTTTTCTTTCAATTAAGCCCTTCTATATTCCCATTAGCACGAATTAGTAAGATTAGGAGGTGTGTGTTTTTCTATATTATTTGAACTATCATTTTTCTTCTTCTTGCAATTTTTTTCTTCTTTTTTCTTTTTTTTTCTACACACCCTCCATACATTAAGGTTCATCGGCTAGTGAAATTTTTCTTACAACTTTAGTGCACCTTAAGGGCCCTTCCATGGTTTCACTCGAAAGCTACTCCCCAATCTCTCACCTTACTTTTTTTAGCGACTAAGTGCCTTAGGAGGTAAAGGTTCAACAATCTCAAATTAAGAACAAAATAGGGGTACAACTTGTAATGTGGGTGCCAAAGAAAAGGTCTGTAGGCTCAAAGGGTCTAGCAACAAATTTTTTTATTTTTAAGTGACAAACACATCTATGATCAAGAAAGAAAGGCCTATGTCATCTCCTAGACTAGCACAACTTAATGATTTTTCTTTGATTAATACACGGGGCAAGTTCTAGACTACACATGATAGCATAGAAGATCACAAATCCCTCACACACACACATTGCACATGCCTTAATCAATATAGTTATTTTCAACTCCCATGTCAAGCAAGCACATATATTTGAGAAATTTTAATCAATATTGCACTATGTGGCATACAAGTCAAACAACTAAAAAAAGGTGTTACAGAGTAGGCTATTTATTTTACTCAAGCATCCCAATTCAAATCAAATGTACGGGAAGATAGAGCGCATGCCAAAGCCTAACGCGCCAGCACCAAACACGTCAATAGGTACCTCATAGGAACTCAGCTTCTTCCTATCCTACTCCTAAAAAAAAGTATTCGGTTCGAACTACACCCTTAGAAAAGAACCGCTGCCCAAAGAAAAATCAAGGGATACTGCCTAACTATCCTAAAAAAAACTAATAAAATCTTTTTGGTGTTTTTAATCAGACTTTCATCCCTCAAGAAAAGTATCCAAGAGATCCATCGTCGGAAAAAGTCCAAGATTTTTCTTATTTTTTTCTCTATTTTTGTTTTTTTTTTGAAAACCTAGACTATGTCTACTACGAATTCTAAAAGAAAAACTAATAATAGTTTTATACAATTACATTTCAGAAAGTAGTTTTCTCACCCCCACACTTATATTATACATAGTCCTCGATGCATGATCATAGAGAAAAATATGAAACAAGGGTGAGAAATACTCCCTGAGACCCTCTCAGGCCTAGCTAGCACATGATCCTCAATATTAAGGGTCGGGACGACCCCCCACTTAATCTCAAACATGCTCCTCAACTTCAAATTCAGGTACTCAGACTTCCCCTACTCTGCAAAACAAAAACAACACAAAACTTGACACTACATAAAATAAATTAGAAAAATAAAATATAGGCTGGGTTGCCTCCCAACAAGCGCCTTATTTATAGCCGTGGCACGACTCTGCTACTCTGCTCAGGCTAGGTACTTTCTCTTCTTCTTTCTCCCATGAAGTCTAGCCTTTTTGCATGCTCTCGGAAGGTCTCTTCTCCTTTAACTTAGTTGTCCCATCTGGATCACTATAATTCACATAAGGATTCTGCTCTATCCCCTTCAATTCTACCAAAGTAATTATGCACAAGTCCTCAAAATGCTTAGGGAGCTTAAGTGCCTTGTACATATTAAAAGTGATTTTCTCATCATCAACTCTCATCTTCAACTTCCCTTCCCTCATATCAATAATCGCTCCACGAGTAGCTAAGAATGGTTGCTCCAAAATAATGGGCACTTCCTCATCTGCCTCGTAATCAAGAACAATAAAATCAATAGGAAAAATGAACTTTCCCACTCAACCACTAACACATCCTCAATAATTCCTTTTGGCATCACTAGTGACCTATCTGCCGACTGTAAAGTGATTGTAGTAAGTCTAAGCACCCTCAATCTGAGTTTCTTGAACAAAGATGATGGCATCAAATTTATACTAGCCCCTAAATCATACAGGGCTCCACCAACTTCTTGTTTTCCAAGAGACAGAGGAATTGTGAAACTCCCAGGATCCTTCAACTTAGGAGGAAGTTTACTCTGAACTCTAGCACTGCACTCTTCAGTAAGTGCAACTATTTCAAACTCTGTATATCTTTGCTTGTTTGCCACAATATCTTTGAGAACCTTGCATACTTCGGTACTTCTTGTGAAATTTCCACCAAAGGTAAATTCATACGCACTTGGTTCAAAATATCTAAGAATTTCTTGTACTTAGAATCATCTTTTTGCTTCTGCACTCTATGTGGAAATGGAGGTGGTGGCATTGTCACAATTACTGGCTCTGATCCTTCGCTCTTTTTCTCATTCTCCTAAACTGGCTTGGGAACTAATTCTCCTTCAGGACTAGCCATATACTTTTTTTTCTTTGAAACTTCTTCTAGTACTCTTCCATTTATGAAGGTAACCACATCGACTTGAGCTCTAGGATTAGGCTCAATATCACTAGGAAGAGCCCCAGCTGGCCAATTATTTTAAGCACTGGCAAGTTGCCCCATTTGTCGCTCCAAATTACGAATAACTGCTGAGTGGGCTGCTGCGTGGGCTTGCTGGTCAGCCATCAATTTCTTTTGCATCTCCTCAATGTGACTCATTGTGTTCGTGGGTTGTTCAGCCTGTGGTGGTCTATATTGCTGTAGAGGAGCTTGCGGCCTGTACTGATTCTGAGCACCTTGATTTCCACCCCAAGAAAAGTTTGGGTGGTTCCTCCAGTTAGGATTGTAAGTGTTCCCATACTTATTTGCTTGGCCTCGATTTGCATTACCCACAAGATATACAGACTCTAGGTTTACTGGGCATAGATTGCTTATGTGACCTTTTATAACATACTTCACAAAATATTTGAACATGTTGCAATGGCTGAGCTTGTTGCTTGTTAATAACCAATGTCATCTTATTGACTTGGTTAGCCAATGTGGCAACCTGCACTGATAATGTAGAGACACCATCTAACTCGAGAACCCCTGCAAATTTTTGCACTGTGTGTCTGCCCATATCTCATTGCCAATCACGATTGCTTTTGGAGAATTTATTCAATAATGGATATATCTCATCGAAACTTTTCTCCAACACTTGACCTCCCACTGCAGCGTCCACCACAATCTTTGTATCTGGATGTAGCCCTTCTATGAAAGTGTGAGTTAACACTTGATTTGTCTGATTGTGATGAGGACAGTTCTGAGCAACCTCTTGACCTTTCTTAAGATGAATATAAAGACTCCCCCGATTTCTGTTTGAAGGCGACTATCTCAATTCTGATCATTGGAATTTTTCCTGAAGGAAAGAACCTTGCCAAAAAATTTCTCGCCAGATCATTCTATAATGTAATAGAATTAGCTGGTACCGCCTTCAACCACCGCTTTGCTTCGCCCAATAGAGAGAACGGGAATTGTGTGAGCCCACATAGTCTGGAGTGACTCTGTTAGTGATATAAGTATCACTAATCTCCAAGAAGTTAAGAATGTGATGTTGTGGATCCTTGTGTGGAAGACCCATAAACTGCCCATTCGCATGTAGTAGCTGGATCATGCTCTATTTCAGCTCAAAGTGCCCAGTGATTCTGAACGTCACAATGCTGGAAGTAACGTTAGCAATGCTGGGCATCGCCACCTCCCGAACAACCATGTGTTGATCCTCTGCCAGGTCCAAAGGAAATTGAACAAGTGTCTGAAGATTATCTGTGTCCCTTGCTTCCCTCAACCTCCTGTGAAATGTTCTCTCAGGTTCGGGGTCAAAGCCTTGAAGTCTATCCTGGCTTCTGACCCTTCGCTTTTAATCAAAGTTACTGAGAGTATAGAAACCAATAAGGAATGTTGGACTTGACGAAATAAACAACTAAAGTAAAAACTAGAAAGTAGTCAATATTCAAGTCCCCGGCAACGACACCAAAAATTTGTTTCTCCCAAACGCACACGCAAGTAGACGTGGTCGTACAAGTAATAAAATGATAAGTCGAGTATCGAACCCACAGAGACTTGTGTAACTACCCACTAGTTTAACCAAGATTATTATTCAGCCAAGTGTTTCGGAGTTTAAAAGTCTGATTATGCTAAGCACTAATTCTAACAAGTAACTAATATATCAAGCAACAAAATTGTTTTTGTATATTCTAAATATTCCAGGGTTATGATAGATTCACCTATCCTATTGTGCTCTAATTAACTCTCCCTTTCATACAATTCACTCATGGTTGCTAATTAGACGAACATTTGCTCTCGTAGTATTCTCTCGAATTCCTACTCGCCTATTCAAAATATATTAATGCCTATATTCCTATGGAATCGATCTATTAAGAATGTATTAAGATTATGATATCTAATTAAGTACGGTGAGTAGGTATATTCTTATCCTAACCACAAATCCGCCCCTCTCAGAGTTAAGATCATGCTATCTTTAATTCTTCTCTAATCTAAACGTAGCGTTGCCAAGCATAGCATATATAGTAAGTAGAACCTAACTGTTGGCCAGAAAATATATATTGGTGAATGTAATCAAGCTTAAGCCAATTTTAAACAATAATATTCATGGCTAAATCACAACCCCATAACTATGGGTTTTAGCCACTCATGATAATATCAAAACAAATACACAAGTGTTGAATAATTGAAAATACTAAGAAAAGATGAAGAAAACTGAGATATCTTCGCTCCCGGATGTTCCTCGTGTGTATTTTCCCTTCAAAGTGGCATCTTCCCTCTCAGAATAGGTGTAGACTTGATTGTATACGGGGGGGTATTGGAAAGAAATAACCATGTCCCGGGCGAACTAGAAGAGATTTTCCGTCACCAGCGCCCAGGGTAGCGTGGGGAGCTAGCCCTGGCGTTGGGATTTTTGAGGTTCTGGAAACTGGGCCACAGGTAGCACCACGCTACCTGTGGCGCTACACTGTCCCAATTTTTCGTTTTGTTCTATTTTTGCTTCAAGTCGTACACTCTCGTCATACATTACCTCTGGATGAGTCCTACACATCAAAATACCACGAATTAGTACAATTTATAACAGTACACAACCCAAAATTCACAAAACATGAGTAAAATGCGAGGCGATATGCATATAATTTTACATACTTTAAGCTAAATATCAGTAAGTCTCAGTTTTGGGGAACGTGCAGAAACACCAAAGTCAAACGTTTAATAAGCAGTAGGTTAAATGTGATTTTATTTAATCTATTCATATATTTTGAATTTGGGAACTTTTTTATTTAAAAAGTTCAAGAAAATGAGTATGAGAAAACTAGCGTTGAAGATGCAAAATATGCAACTCGGAATTAAATGGTTTTTCGTAAACAGGCTTTTAAATAACAAATTAAAGGCTGTGTATTCTTATAAGATACTCTAATAGTTGGGATTCTGTTACCATCACCAAAGGTGAAGCAGTGGCACGTTGACAAAGTCACAAAAAGGCACAAAGACATTGTTTTCCCAAAAAGTATCGTGTCTCTTCTTGCCTTTCCTCAACCTGCCTCTGCTGACCCTTGTTCCTTATTTTCTTTACTTTATCCAATAGCTGATGTCATATTTCATTCACCTATCCGATTTCTTTGGCAATCATGCCTTACTCATCAAGTATAGTAGCTTTATATTTCATAGGAAAAAGAATTACATTTTGAAGCAGAAAACAATCTAGCCTGCTGCAATCACCCTTCCAAATTTCAAATGACCGTCGTTCAAATTCAAGCTAAGTAAATCAAATCAAGTTTTAAGTTGCTAGTTATGTATGAGAAACGAGAGAGTTAATTATTTATTTAATCAAGTTTTAAGCGTAACGATCCGGCCGGTCGTTTTGGGAGTTATAGCTCCGATTCCCTATTTACTGCGTCCCCCGTATTTATTTCTGCAATTGTGACTTGCCAGGAGGTTTCGTTTTGGTTTTTGGAGTGTTTTGGGACACATAGTCCCTAAACGGAGGCTTAAGTCTTAGGATTTGGATCGCAGTCGGAATTGTGTGAAGACGACTCCGGAGTGGAGATCCATCGATTCCGTTAGCTTCGTTGGGTGATTTTGAGCTTAGGGGCGTGTCCAGATTGTGTTTTAGAGCTCTATAGCTGATTTAGGCTTTAAATGGCGAAAGTTGAATTTTTGGAGATTTGGACCGGTAGTGGAATTTTTGATATCGGGGTCGGAATCCGATTCCGGAAGTTGGAGTAGGTCCGTAATATTGAGTATGATTTGTGTCCAAAATTTGAGGTCAATCGGACATAGTTTGATAGGTTTCGGCATCGGTTGTAGAAATTTGAAAGTTTCAAGTTCTTTAAGTTTGTATTGGAGGATGATTCGTGTTTTAGCGTTGTTTAGTGTGATTTGAGAGCTCGACTAAGTTCGTATGGTATTTTAGGACTTGTTGGTATGTTTGGTTGAGGTCCCGAGGGCCTCGGGTGAATTCCAGATGGTTAACGGATCAAGTTGAGTTTTGGGAGAAATGGATGAAGTGTGTTGCATATGGTGTAATCGCACCTGCGCAAGATTGACCACAGGTGCGAGCTCGCAGAAACGGGAGGGCGATCGCAGATGCGAGGATGATGAGGTTGGCCAGTGGTCGCACGGGGCGACATGTAAGCCGCAGAAGTGGAGCCGCATCTGCGGAAGTGCGATCGCAGAAGCGGAATAAGTGAGGAAGCTGAGGTGGCCAAGGTTCCGCAGAAGCGGATGATTGAGCGCAGAAGCGCGTCCGCAGATGCGGATTGTTGTGCGCAGGTGCAGTGCCTGGGAGTTTAAGTGAACTCCGCATGTGCGGAGTCTTCGCCGCAAAAACGGCACCGTAGAAGCGGAATTTGGACCGTAGGTGCGGTTTGACTGGGCAGAAAAGGGCTAAGAGCGAGCGTTTGATTTCATTCTCCAATTTTTGACCTAGAGAGCTCGGATTGAGGTGGAATTTCGAGGGAATTTCAAAGCAATCTTGTGGGTAACAATTCTTAAATCCTTTATAGTTATATCCCGCCAATCCATGGTTAATTTCATCATTTAATTAGGGATTTGAGTTGGAAATTTGGGGGAAAATGGTAGAAACTTCATAGACTAAAATTTTTAGTTTTGGAAGGCGATTTGAGGTCGGATTCGAGTAATTCTTGTATGGTTAGACTTGTGAGTAAATGACTGTTCATATTTTGTAACTTTTACCCGATTCCGAGATGTGGGCCCGGGGAGACTTTTTAGGGCGATTTTCGAATTTCTTGTTTTAGCCTTGATTTCATTAGCTAGATTAGTTCTTGTAGTTATATTTGTGATATGTAATTGATTTTGGCTAGATTTGGGCCACTCTGAGTCGGATATTCGTGGAAAGAGCATTGTTACGGATTGATTTGAGCTTGATTCGAGGTAACTGTCTTGCCTAACCTTGTGTGGGGGAACTTCCCTTAGGATTTGGTACTGTTTTCGATATGTGAGCGCCGTGTAAGTGAAATGACGAGTACGTACACGGGCTATTTGTTGTAAAACTCCGTTTTCATTAAGTAATAACCCGTTTTACTTTAATTGAGCTACAGTAGCATATGCAATTATTCTGTTTAGTTTAGAACAACATGTCTACATATCTTAATTGCTTATCTGAACTCTGTACAGCATGCTTAGTGAACTCACTGCTTTTTCCTTGACTTGTACTTAGTCTAAATTGTAGGATTTCGTGTTGTAACTGTTATTTCTATTGTTTGAGTTGTGTATTTACTTTTGGGACTACGGAATGGTATTCCGGGAGATTCCCCTGCATATTTACTTTGGGACTATGGAACGGTATTCCCGGAGATCCCCTTGTACATTTACGTTTGGGACTACGAGACGGTATCTCGGGAGATCCTCTGTTGTTATCTTTATGTACTGTACCGTTATCTTTCTGTCTTTCTTTTTGGTTAAAATTCAGTCTTTATTTTATTGCGATATTTTGTTCCGCCTTATTACTTATATATATATACCAGTAGTGCCCTGACCTGGCCTCGTCAC
Organism: Nicotiana attenuata; assembly: GCF_001879085.1. Classification (NCBI taxonomy): domain Eukaryota; kingdom Viridiplantae; phylum Streptophyta; class Magnoliopsida; order Solanales; family Solanaceae; genus Nicotiana; species Nicotiana attenuata. The sequence goes on from NW_017670820.1 coordinate 66,622, forward strand.
TACTCGACCGAGGTTAGGCTTGGCACTTACTGGGTACTGTTGTGGTGTAGTCATACCCTTTCCTGCACATGTTTTTGTGTGCAGATTCAGGTACTACTTATCACTCGCATTATCAGTGAGTCGAGACAGCTTTGGAGACTTCAAGGTATATCTGCCGCGTCCGCAGACCTCGGAGTCCCTTTATACTCTTCCCCATGTCAAACACTTCCTGTATCCCCTTTTTGTTAGACTCTGGAGTATAGAGATGCTATTTTCATTCTGTAGTTTGTCACTCATGGTGTTCCGGGTCTTGGGATAGTTGTGTACATTTAGAGAGTGATTATTGTATATGCCGAGCGGCACCATAATCGATTATTTAAATAATTATCTGTTACTGTTATTTGTTAACTTTTAAGTTTTCCATTTCATTTCCGCAAATGTTAGGCTTACCTAGTCGTAGAGACTAGGTGCTGTCACGACGTTACACGGAGGGAAAATTGGGTCGTAACATTAAGTTGCTAATTATTACTAATCACAAAAGCTAGACCTGAGTTATTTCATCATAAAAGGACGCAGGAGCGGAGCTATATGGTTTGACACCCCTAGTCTGAAGGGTTCAATTGAATCCTCTTCGTCAAAAGGTTACTATATAGTTGCCTCAAAGTTCCTCGTAAAGGGTCCATAAGCATGGAGCTAGTTTCGTTATATCAGAAGCTAAAAGTATACGTAGCTGTTATCGCCTTAAAGTTCCTCATTTAACTACTTAAAATCAATGCCCGATAATTATGCCGTGGCCAAAGAGAGAATTAAGTGATTCTAGATATTGAAAGCTCCGATAGATAGATCTACATCATCCCTCTCCATATGCTTGCTGTCTCACGCTTGAAAGACATCCAGAAACCAAAGTGGCATTAACATGTGAGATGATCTGATATTACTGATATTTTTCGTACTAATGGTATAATGAACAGAAAGTAAATTGTCTGTTAAGTGGGAACATTACCCCATCCATGTCGGCTTTTGTCGAGTGAATGGGGCAAAGGAATGAATTTGTGTTAGCTAGCGTTTGGCCATAGATCCCAAATTTATTTTGAAAAATCTGATTTGGGTGAAGTTTGGTTTGAAGATGAAAATGTGTTTGGACATACGATTTCAAAACATATTTTTCAACTTTATTTTGGAAAAACATGTATATAATTCCCAAGTTTTGGAAATTTGGCCCAAATTCAGCTTATTAGCTGAATTTGAGATTTCAAATATGTGATTTGAGTTTTGGCCAAAATGTGGGTCAAATTTATGGCCAAACATGGAATTTGAAAATAAATTTCAAATTAAATTTGGAAAAATGTATGGCCAAACAGGGGCTTATACTGAAAGTGCAATGAACTTGTACTCGGTAAAAATTAAATCTATGCTATCAAATTTATTTTTTCAGGCTACTAATTACACTCCATTTATTTGAGCGCAATTACATATAGTTATATTTGTTAATTTGAGTGACTTTCTTGGTTCTTTACCTTACTCTTTAAATGTAATCGAAATAAACAATACTACAAATACAACAATTCTTACGTGGAAAATTATCCGACTCAAAGGTGCAGAAACAATACTACCACGTAAGATTTTAACTTCAACTTCACTAAAACAAATGTGTCAAATGTATCGATTACAAGACCTGTCAATCAATACCCATCAGTACTCCTACTTCACCTATTTGACTTACAAGCTACTCTAACTTGCAAACTCAAACAATTACTTCAACTCACTGATTATGTATGACACTTTGATCATCAAAACCCCAATACTCAATAAATTCCTCCTTTTTGATGATGACAAACTTTGTGCGCATAAACCATGTAATCATCTCATCACAATAGCAGTAGCACACAAACACACTTTCAGAGCAAGTACATCAGGTATACAACAAGTACATCAAACACCCCCCACTCTATCTTCCCCCTTTTGACAATATCGAAAAAAAATAAAAAGATATTAGATAGTTCAAGCACAATTAATGCAAGATTCATGGCCATCGAGGCTACAACACAAGATCAAGAAATATCAAGACAAGAAAACTATGAGGATGATAAAACTATGTGAGAAGCATAAAAATATCATAATAGAGTTCATTAAATAGTGCCAAATTAAGTCCAGAGCGTTGAACAAAAATATTAGAACAAAATAAACTGAAACATCCTGCAACCTACTGAGAACTAGAATAACAAGAAAACAAATTGCACCACTGGGTTAATAAAACAATTGGAGACAAGGGGCAAATGACCAAGATCAGGGGTGAGAAGAGGAGGGAGTCAAGGCTTGTATAAGGGTGACAATCTGTTGGGTATGAGCCTCTCCGTCTTTCCTGAGCTCCTCCCTAAGTTGTCTGGTTTCTTTTTTCAGCTCATCATTGTCTTCTCTAAGCTTAGCATTCTCCTCAAGAGCCAGCTCCAACTTCTTACAGAGCTTAGTTGGCCTGCTACTACCAGGTAAGATAGCAGAACCTGTTGGCCCTCTAGCCTTGATCTCCTCATAGCCACACTGCTTGAGTGTAACCGCATCCATAACATCATTTTGATTCCCGAACTTCAGCTCATGCAACGCAATGTTGAGCTTTTCAAGCAACTTAGTTAGCATGAAGCCATAAGGCATAACATGCATATGCTCGGAGGTGGCATGCAGATCTGAAAACAAATTCTTCTTCAAATATTGTTTTACCAAATTGTTCTTCCAATTTTTCAAAAACTCAATACAGATTTTTGCTACTGGTACAAGAATTCACAAGAAAAACACAATGGACGCATGCAGTCTGGAATAAAAAATGAAGCCGTACTCGCCATTAAAATGGAACCCAAATAAATCCACACCAAAGAAATGCTTATTTTTGGTATGATGTTATTTTCTAAAAAATTAATATATACAATTCATATATAATTATCATACATTTATAACAAAATTTGAAAATAATTTTCATACAATTATGAAATAAATGTGATATAATTATGAACTTCTTTCTTTTCAAGTTTCAACATGAAATTTCACCTAAAACCAGCAGCAAACTACATAAAAGTCCGCACAAAACCACCAATAACCAAAACTTTTATTTTCAGATTGAAAATCGAGAGGAAGAACACAGCATATACAAAAAACATAGAAACTAATAAAATTCTGATACAATTTTGATAAAAATATTGTATTAAACTTGTATTAATATTCTATCAGGTATTGTTTCATGTATCGATGCATCAGATACAACTATAATACAATTCTGATATAGTCCTCAAAGAATTTTGATACAATTGTAAAATTTCCTAAAATTGTATAATCCTAATACAATTCTTCTTCTTCTTCTTCTTCTTCTTCTTCTTCTTCTTCTTCTTCTTCTTGTCAAATCCTAGGAAAGGAATGTTCAGTAGCACCCCAAGCTCTTCAACATCAAACTCCATATCAAATTCTCCTACAGAACTCTTGACCACGTTGCCATCAAATTAGAAGTTTGCATAAAAGTCAACTACAACATCCACACACACAGGAGGAAATGGCTTAACAAACATATGTCTCCATCCCTGCAGATCAAAATTCTCAACCAACTAGGCCATAACCTTCTCATCTATATTTGCAACTATCTTCTCATTCAATACTTTTCTATTCTTCAATTCAATCAGCCTGTCAATCACATCAGGTATAGCCCTCTTCTTCTTTCCTTTGCTGGCCTTCTTAAAGGTGGAAGTTGACTTGGTGAGTTTCACAACAGTCCTTCTTACTACTGGTTTCTTGGCATGCAGAGAAGGATCAGACTCATCCTCTTCATCCAGCTCAACTACAGGCTCAACAACAAGAGTTTGCTTTCTTGTTTTCTTGGCATCTCTGGATTCCTTGATCATTTGTTCATCAACATCCTATCTTTTGCTCCTAGTGAGAGGAGTCCTAGCAGGAGGAGCCACTTCTTTCATTGCTGGGAGAACTGGTTTTATAGATCTCACAGAGGCCTTTTTGCTCCCTTTCCTACCTTAGACAAGGGCAAATCATCCTCATCACTGCTGACCTCCTCATATCCAACAAAATGAGTTAACTAAGGCTTAGGTTCTTCATTCCTTATCTCTCCACGAACTTCTTCTAAATGGGCCATGACTATGTTCCCAATAGCCATAGAGCCTCCAAATTCCCCGTAGTATTTTCTTCCTCATTCTCAGGTTCAGTCCCCTCACTTTCACTTTATTTTTCATCTTCATCACCCTCACTCTCAAGTCTCCCTCACCCTCAATTTTTTTTCTTCTTCACTAGAGTCTCCCACTTGTTCACCTAATTTTTCATCTCCTTCACTCTCTTTTTCCTCACCTGATTCCCCGTCATTCTCATTCTCTTCTCATCAGTATAATGAGCCATTTCCTTAACCTGACGCTCCTTATTACCGGCTACTTCTCCCCCCCCCCCTCTTTATCAACTTCTTCATCTCTCTCATCCTTAGTCCAGTTGTAAGAAATACCATCAGAAGCCTCTTTATTTACTGGTTCTTTCTCACTTTCCCCCTCAACCACATGTATATTAGTCATGGTGTCCATAATTTTCTCCTGAGTTACAACTTCAGTTTCTACAACAGTATTCTTTACATGTGGTTTGTCACTCATGGGTGCAACAATTTCCAAAGGGACAACCTCAATAGCAGAAACTAGAACATCAAGCTTTTATGGAAGTGATTTTACATGATCAGCCGTGACAACTATAGAATCCTCCTTAGCCACAACTTCTTTGACTATTATTTCCCCCTTAGCATCAGCACGAATTACCACCTTGTCACTCTTAACTAATTTTCTTAAAGTGGCCTTGATCTTAGTAGGTTTGGAGGTAATTTTGGAAACAGATACAAGTGCATGGGAAGTTGATTTTGGAGATGAAGGTCTAGTGGAGGTGAAAATTGTAGGTGCAACAGTAGCATGAGATAATGGTGTAGGTACAATAAAGGGTATGGGTGGAGATGCAAAAGGTGCGGGTGCAGGTTCAATGGTTGATTTTTCACTTTTCTTAGGCTTGGGCTTCATGATTTTCGATTTTGCTTCAGTCTTAGATGAAGATTTTGCCTTAGAGGGAGTTTGGCTTGACTTAGTCATGGTGATGAGAGAACGAGGGGATTTTCTTTGGTTCTTGCTTAGGGTTTGAGAGAAACGCTGAGGTCTGCGAGATGTATCACAAGAGGGCTTTTAAAGAGGGTAGTCCTGATTTTACTAGAAGAAAGAGGGTAACTGAATTTGAGTTCTAACGGGACTCTAATAATGGTTACTTTTGACTACTAGACTTTTAAAAGTAAATAGACATTGATTCCCCCTTGATCCTTGATGTTGATAGCAAATAGGAGTGATGCTAATAGGATTAGAGTGTCTGAGTATAAGTCCCAATGATTTAACAGAAATGGCACATACATGTGTCATAGAACCAACTCCTTAGCAACTCCTTCGTCATTTCTGTAGTAAAGCTTTGACACAATAGGTTAGTATCTTAAGGCATAGTTATCGGCTAGACTTTTCTAGGCGAGTGTGTGTGCTTAATACAAGCACGATAGTGGATCAAGCATATTATACTCGACCGTCTACACCTAATTATTATTTTTTCTAGCCAATTATTGGGGTTCAACCTAGTTGGAAGTATTGATTAATCCCAGCTCCAGTATATTTCTTTCAAAGTGGTCCCCACTCTATGCCTTAGTGAAAATATCAGCAATTTGATCTTCAGTTTTACAGAAATTGATTGAGATATTTCCTTTTTTAATATTGTCTCTGAGAAAGTGATATCTGATATCAATATGTTTGGTTCTCTTATATTTACAAGGATTTTTAGCAATATTTATGGCATTGGTACTATCACAGAAAATAGGACACAATCAACAAAAATACCATAGTCCCTTAGCTGTTGTCTTATCCATATCAATTGAGCAGAACAAGATGCTGCTACCACATGTAGATAAAGCTACTGAGTTTTGCTTCTTTGTTCCCCAAGACACCAGGCAAGAACCAAGAAAGTGTGTTGTTCCTGAAGTGCTTTTCCTGTCAACATGGAACTCTGCATAGTCTACATCAGCATAACCAACTAGATCAAAGTTGTATCCTCTAGGATACCATAGACATAGATCAGGAGTCCTGCTTGTTAGGATTTGCCTGAAATCTTGCACACAGTCCCACACTGATTATAATATCTGGCCTGCTTGTTGTGAGATACAACAGTGATCCAATCATTCCTCTATACAACTTTTGTTCCATACTTTTCCCTTCTTCATCAAGATCCACCTTGGTTGCAGTGTCAATGAAAGTATGAATTGACTTAGAAGAGTCCATGTTGAATTTTTTCAATAGTTCTTTGATTTTTTTTTTGTTGATGGATCATGGTTCTAGTAGGTTTTTGCTTTATTTGCAGCCGTAAAAAGAAGTTCAATACACTCATCATATGCTCATTTCAAACTCATTCTCCATCATTTCAGCAAATTCCTTGCACATTGCTTCATTAGTAGCCCCAAAGATAATATCACCCACATATACTTGCATAATGAGAAGATTTCTTCCTTCGTTCCTCAGAAACAGTATGTTGTCCACCTTTCCTCTTACAAAGTTTATCGGCTAAGAGGAATTTTGAGAGCCTCTCATACCAAGCTCTTGGAGCCTGTTTCAATCCATACGGTGACTTGTCTAGCTTAAACACATAGTCAAGGAACTCTTCACTTTCAAAGACAGGATGTAGTTTAACAAACACTTCCTCCTTTAGGTAACTTTTCAAGAATGCACTCTTCAAACCTATCTGATACAATGTGAACTCCATGTGCGCAGCAAAAGCAATTAGAACTCTTATAGCTTCCATTTTGGTTACAGGAGTAAATATCTCATCATAGTCAATGCTTTCTTCTTGATTGTACTTCTGAACCACCAGTCTGGCCTTGTTCCTTGTGATATTTTCTTGCTCATCCAGGTTGTTTCTGAACACCTATTTGGTACCTATGATAGTTCTATTCTTAGGTCTTTGCACCAGGTGTCATACCTTGCTTTTCTCAAACTAGTTTAGCTCCTCTTGCATGGCTATAATCCAATATGGACCATTTAGGGATTCCTTTATGTTTTTAGGCTCAACCTATGAGATGAATGATGTAAGTGCACCTAGGTTTCTCAAAGATGACCTGGCTTGCACTTCAGCATTAGGATCAGAGATGATGTTCTCAAAGGGGTGTGAGCTTTGATGTTTCCATGGTCTAACTTGCATACCCAGAGATGGTTCAACTAGGGAGTGACCTAAAGAACCAGTGTCAGCAGTTACAGCTTCATATATCTGGCTAGAAATCAGTGTAGTTCTCTCTTCTTGTTGTTATTCCTAATCACTTTCAACTTCCTTAGAATCCCCCGATCCACCTTCAGATTGTTGTTCAGGTTCTTTAGAAGTTCCGTCATCAATAAGACCTATGTTATAGTCTTTATCCTGCAAACCTTTCTCAGCCATGTGGTGAGTAGCCTAAGAAAACTCCCCCATCACTTCTGTCATCAAACTTACCTAGAGCTTTTTTGCCATTGTTGTGCACAAAATATTTGCATCCAAAAGCTCTTAGGTGAGTGATGTTGCGCTTTCTTCCTCGAAGTAACTCATAGGGAGTCTTCTCAAGAATGGGCCTGACCATGCATATGTTTAGCAAGTAACATGCAGTATTGACTACCTCAGCCCAAAATCTCTTAGTCCACTGGCAATTAGCATGGTCCTGCCCATGTCTTCTATAGATCTATTCTTCTTTCCACAACACCATATTGTTGAGGAGTTTTGGGTGCAGAGAAGTCATGATCAATGCCATGAGTGCTGCAGAACTCAAGGAATTTAGAGTTTTCAAAGTCAGTCCTATGGTCTGTTCTTATACTAGAAACAACACAACCTAGTTTCTGTTGAATTATTCTGACAAACACATAGAAAAAATCAAAAGTTTTATACTTAGATCCCAGAAATAAGGTCCATGTGTACCTAGAGAAGTCATCAACAATGACAAATACATACTTCTAGCCTCCCCTGCTCTTCACTCTCATTGGTCCACATAGTTCCATGTGAAGGAGTTCTAGGGGTTTAGAAGTACTATCAACCTTTTTAGATTTAAAATATGACTTTACATGTTTCTCTCTGACACAAGCATCACACACTTTGTTTGATGTGAACTCAATTTTTGGTAATCCAAGGGCTAGGTCCTTTGCTGCGAACTTGCTGAGTTGAGATAGACTGGCATGTCTCAGTCTTTTATGCTATTGGATCATCTTCCACTATACTTAAACATGTATTCTCACTCTAAGAAGAGACATAATAGATATATTGTAGACATTGTTAAGTCTATTACCTTCCAAAATAATTTCATCAATATGTAGCTTAGTGATAGTGCAGATTTTGAAATTAAACTTTGCCTCATTGCCTTTATCACATATTTGAGAAATGTTATGTTTAAGACACACTACATAGTACACAAATCATCTATAGCATGATAGAGTGATTTATCAGCCTTACCAATACTTGTTATTTATCCCTTTTTGCCCATTTTCAAATGACACACTCCCTCCTTGGAAGGTTGTTAGTGAGAGAAAGTTTTGCTTTTCACTAGTCATATGTCTTGACCATCCACTGTCTAGATACCAGTCTTGATCGTTTTCTCTCACTTTAGCCTGCACCATAAATCACAAGTTAGTCTTGAGAACCTGGACAAGCTTGGGTCCCTTTTTATTTGAAAATGGATGAATCAAATCTCTTCTTGTCCGGAAGGGAAGAGTATTGATATTTCTTTTCTTATTAACCTTAATCCACTTTGTTTGGACAAAGGACTTGACTGCGGGTTCTTCTTCCTTCTTCACATTCTTAAAAAGACCAAATGTATTCTTAAATTGAGCATGAACTAAAGCAGAGAAATTATCTCTTAAGTGTCCTGCCTTCCCACAGTGAGTGCACTGTGTTATCAGAAATTCCTACATACTTTGGATCAAACCTAAGTATAGGTTTTCTATAGCCAATTCCTGATGATTTAGTGCTGTAATTTTCATTTAGCGAATTTAGTGCATCTGAGGATCTATGCCACTTGCTTGGCCTAGATAGTTCATACATTGCCTTTTTCATGATTTTCTTGCAATACTTTATTCCTACAGTCAGCATTACAAAGACTATCTTTAAGCTCTTCTAATTCCTTTTCAAACTTCTTGTAGATCACTCATTATTTCCTTACCATGTGCATCAAGTAACTGCTCATTTTTAGAAGCGAGCTCAAGAACCTAGTTCTTAAGATCTATGACATGTCCTTTAAGATTAGCTTTGTCAGATTCAACTTTTTTGAGGTCAAGTTTAACACATAAAAGATTGCTTATTAACTGATCATTTCCAGCACTTAACCTATCTATCTCACTCATTATGGTCACTAATACGGCCATTAGCTATTTTTTTTTACATAGCATGGATATTTTATTTGAAGTTAGAAATACTTACCTAGTTTGTTTCATCTTCAACCTCTGAGTCGCTCATGGCCAACATCCCTATCACTTCTTCTTCTATTTGGCTTTCTTCAATTTGCATTAAAGCAACTTCAATGTTTTCATATTCAAAATCAGCCTCCAATGTCATCCATATATCATAAGCAGAGATGCAAGAGGACACCTTGTAGAGAACACTCTTTGGTAAACTTCTGTAGTGCAGCTCATCTGCCTTAGCATTTTTCTGGATCACTGGATGATCTTTAGCATCATAATACTCCTCTCTCTTATTACATTTGTTTAATTCACTATCCACTTTGGTGGGGATAATTGGTCCATGATTGAAAATAATCCATAAGTCAAAGTCAGTGGCCCGGGGTACGTTTCCGTACACATCTTCCATTCATCATAGTGGTGTCCATCAAATAAAGGAGGTCTTCTAATATGCATTCCTAGCTGTACCGCGGAATCAGTCTCCATTGCCTGTGTGTATCTATCACAGCATAAAGACTTATAGCCTCTTCCTCTTTCTCTTCCTCTTTATCACTTCCACTGTCCTCATATGCTGCTAGAAAAGCTTGTTTCATGGCTTCAGTGAATCCTTTGCCACTACAAGAAAATGGCAAAATTGTGACGGACGGTTCTGTCACAATTCCGTCACAAATTTGTGTTAGTGACGGAATTGTAACAAAAACAGGGACGTCCCAGAACCTTTGGTCGTAAATTTTTTTTGACGGATCAAATTTCGGTCACAAAATTTTTGTGACAGATTTTTATGACAAAAATCGTCCGTCGCAATATAGAGGCCTGCATGTAGCTTGATTCCGTCACAAAATAGAGACGGATTTGTGACAGATATATCCGTGACAATTATTGTGACAGAATAGTTTTCGAGACAAATTTATTTATATATTCACAGCAATTATGACAGAATATTTTGTCACAAATAAATTGTGACAAAATTTTCTGTCACAAATTGACACATTTGGTAGTTATATTAGTGACAGATTTGGGATACATAATATTTGTGACACATAAGTTTCCATCACTATTTAAGAATTTGGTGAATGTTTTTGACCATGTAGATCTGTCACAAATTTAATTTTGGACTTTCAGCTTTAACAAATAATTAATAATACTTATGCAAAAATTAGCTAAAAGCATAAAGACAACTAACAACAACCAACCATAACAAACATAATATGAAATATATAATAAAACATACGAAGTTAAAACATGCCAAAATATAAGTTCTACTAGCAAAAGTCTAAACATATTAAAAATTACAAAGCATCCAACAATCAAAAGCCTGCCAACGTTAAAATAGCACTTAGAGAGTATCCAAGTAGCTAAAGTCTAACAATGTTAAATACTTAAGCATTTGGTTAGTCCCTGTTAAAGGGAGTAGGAACACTAGATGGGTGAGATGATAATGCCATCTCGCTCATCCTGCGCATCCATCGCTCCTCCGTAGACCGAAATCGATCATCATTCTGTTGATTCAAACGCGAGACCTCTTGGTCTACGCGATCATCATCCTGCCAGCTTTCCCATATATGCTCTTTAATAAAAGTAGGTCTGGTTGTAAGTCTCCGCCACTTGTGCAGCTTTTTAGTGTATAAGGTAGATGCCACTTTTTTCCAAGTATGTTTGATTATGGCATCCTCAGCAGAACTCCAGTGATATAATTTCTAACAAAAGATATTTGATCAGTGACATAAATACATATATATACTAAATAATAATTATAATTTTTTTTTTGTAGAAAGCGATATTTACCATAAATTCATGCCAATAGAAGTCGGGTTAATTTCACTTATGGTCATCCAACTTATCATTTATTTCACAAAAATAACTTAACTATTTTTCATCACTTAAAAGTCACTCAACTTTACCTTTGTAACTTAAAAGTCATTTTAGTTCAAAACCTATAAAATATCCTATAAAAATATGACATGGAATTAAATTTAATTAAAAAAATCTAATTATATTGCCAAATAAGCTTAGATGGACCGCACCCAATTTAGACCCATTTCATCCACAATTCGATTTGACCCATAACCCAATGGGTTTTAATATTTTGACATTAGAAGGAAAAGAAGAGAACAATTATTTTGTGCTAAAAATATCTTACTTTATTTGTTACGTAATAACCTTAATATCACCACCTATAATTTCATTAAAAATATGAACAGAACTAGCACAGAACCAGTTTTTGCATCCTTCATAGCATTTTATAATTTTCCATGAAGTTAAAATACTACCAATCAATCTCTAATAACAATTAAATGTATCACTAACAGACAAGAACAACAAGCTAATAAGAACCTATTTTTACAAACTATTATTCCATTAAAGTCAATATATTGCTTATTAAGCAATATTAACAGATAAAAATACTGCTCAGTAAGAAACACCCACAAAAAAATTGCATAGTAGAAATTGACACACCGCAATCGTAGACAACCTATAGCGATAATTTGGACAAAAGAAAGAGACAATGTATTGTGTCATTGACCGTAAATGTACAACCAAAACCTAAAGATAAATTCAAAAGACCTAATTTTTCTTAAATTTATTAGACTTCTTTGTCTACAGATTAACCACAAAATCAAAGTGCTAGTCCAGTTAATTGTTCAAATGTTAATAATCCATTTTGGTTATAGGTCAAATCGTGCTGAGGAAGAAATAGGTCTAACTTAGATATGGTCTATTTAAGCTTATGTAGCATTATTGTTAGATTTTTTAATTAAATGTAATGCCATGTCATATTTTTTATTGGATATTTTGTAGGTTTTAAATCAGAATGATTTTAAAGTTACAAAAATAAAGTTGAGTGACTTTTAAGTGATAAAAATAGTTAAGTGACTTTTGAGAAATAACTGATAAGTTAGATGACTACCAGTGAAATTAACCCATAGAAGTCACGAGTGGATTGGCAGACAACCTTCCATGTGTAACCAGTAGCATCTTGCCGCTCCATAAAGGTATCAGTGATGGTCTTCGAGATAGAATGACCATTAGGAACGAACCTGAACAAAATTAAAAATAAATAACTAATACATTTCACGATATTTATATTTTTAAAAGATAAAACATATATACAAAAATACTATTTCTTACTTTTCTCCCACAGCTGAGATGGCCGACCGACTAGATGGACATGAGCCGGTAGTAGATCCAACAGTGATATCTGGAGTTCCAGGAGTACTAGGAGTACCAGGAACTGATGATGGTGAGTCACTCATATTCTTAAAAGTTTATTAATTAGCAACGGATTACAGCTTTGAATACATACAAAATATCTCATGAAATAACTCTTAACATAATAAATCTTAATAACTGAAGTAACAATGTTCCTTATAAGATAAAGTATTAGCTTTTACATTATATCAGTTCATTTTGTGTATACAAAAGATATAATGTACAGCTTATAACTGAAGCAACAAAGTTCCTTATAAGATTAAGTACTAGCTTTCAGTTACAACAATTCATTTTGTGGACACAAAAGATAAGATGTACAACAAAAATTACAAAATATACGGACATAACCAAATTGAATAAAACAGTACTTTCCTCCTTACTGGTTCTAAGAGATAATTCAAATTAGATCCATTCAAAAACATAAACTTTTACCACTTCAAGTAACATTTAGTTTATTCACTTTCTTCATCATCCCCCTCCTCCTCCTCCTCCTCCTCCTCCTCCTCGTCCTCGTCCTCGTCCTCGTCCTCGTCCTCGTCCTCCCCCTCCTCCCTCCTCCCCCCCCCCCTCCTCCTCATCCTCCTCCTCCTCCATGTCAATGAGCAAACCATCAGGATCATTCAATGCATGGGGAGTTTCATCTACAGAAATATCAATTGCATGCACTTGAATGTCATCCTCTTGAAAAGCTGAATCAATAAGTTGTTCTGCTTTTTTTGAAATCTCCACAACAGATCGTGCCTTTATATTACAAACAGCTAACCATTCATCTGTTGTCCTCTTTAGAGTAGGGTAAGTTTCAAGATACACCTGAGTAGTTTGCACTGCCATAATAAATGGTTCATATTTATTAAAGGTCCTTCTTTTGTTAACATCAACAAGATTATATTGTGCATGTACTCGAGTACCATGTTTTGGTGTTGGATCAAACCAAGAACATTTAAATAACACGGTTCATTTGATTGGTAATGCAGGATACTCTAACTGTAAAATCTTTGTCAACCGACCGTAATAATCAATATCATCTGCACTGTGGCTAGAGCTCTTGATGCATACACCACTGTTCATGGTAGATCTCCTTGAACCATATCTTTCAGTGTGAAACTTATAACCATTTACAACATATCCATTAAAAGACTTAACCTTATATAACGGCCCTTCTGCAAGATCTTTTATGATTTGATTGCTAATGCCCGATGAAGGATCATGTGCCTATTGACATTACAGGTAATTAAACACAATTTAAGATTATATTTTACAAGAAAAAAGGAATAGTTTATTAAGACTTACGTATTTCTCAAACCAAGTTGCAAACTCTGTTTCAAGTTTAGCATCAATCTCGCTATTTTGAATATTTGGTTGAATTTCTCTCAAGGTATCTTCATAAATTCTAATGAAAGAAAGCTAGTTTAATTTAACAATATCAAATGTACGCAACTGATATTGATATTTATATCATGATGATTAACTTACCTTATATATGGTTTCACTTCATCACAATTCAACAAAACATATGTACGAGCCGCATGATATTCTTTATCATCTAACCTCCTTGGTTTCTTCTTTCCAAAAGATCGTCCAGCATGCTTGAAAATAGAAAGCATTTCGGGATATTTGTCACCTCCAACCCTACAATCATCCGAATTTCGTGGCACTTTCCTATGCCTTGTCGACACATGTGACTTAAAGTAGTGCGCACAAAAGGATGATGCTTCTTCAACCAAATATGCATTGCATATAGAACCTTCAACTTTATTCTTATTTTTTACTTTATATGTTCTTCAACTTGCGGAGATACCTTCAACCAATAGAGTAAATCAACATGTAATTAGTTATACATTTATATATTACATTTATGTGTCTTATAACATAATTTAGTTTATTTACCTCTCATATGGATACATCCATCGGCCCTGAACTGGGCCAGCTAAACGTGCTTCGTAAGCTAAATGGATAGAAAGGTGTTCCATAGGATCCCAGAAGCTCGGAGGAAAAATACGCTCAAGCTTACACGAGGTGTGAGGAATATCTTTTTCTAATTGTGCCATGTGTTCCTCTGTTATTGCAGTAGCGGTGAGATCTTTAAAAAAAAGACTCAACTCCGTCAATGGTTGCCATACATTTCGTGGAAGTAGTTCTCGAAATGCAACGGGTATTAGGCGTTGCATAAACACATGGCAATCATGACTCTTCATACCAAAGAGTTTAAGCTTGTTCATGTCTACACATCTACCCATGTTAGACACATAGCCACCGGGAAATATCAACTCTTGCAACCACTTACAAAGCACTTCTTTTGCATTCTTTTCTAACATATAACAAGCTTTAGGATACTTTTTGCTACTTTCATCTTGATGCAACTCTGGGCGATGACAAAATATTTTCAAATCTGCTCTAGATTTGGCATTGTCCTTTGTTTTCCCTTGACATTCATCACCGTGTTAAAAATATTATCAAACACGTTTTTCTCGATGTGCATCACATCAAAGTTATGCCTAATAAGATTTGTTTTCCAGTAAGTCAAGTCCCAAAATATACTTCTTTTCTTCCAACCACATAAACTATTCTTTGCGATTCTTTCATTTATCGCTTCAGAACCAAGTTCTGTGACTTTCTTGAGCCCCAAATCCTCAATCTCCCTAAATATTTGTAAACCCGATTGTTCAGTACATACAATCTTATGTACTGCTTGACCCTTCTTGAACCACCTTTTGTTCCTTCGCTACGGATGACCTGATGGTAAGAATTTTCTGTGATTGTCAAACCACAAGGTCTTTCCACCATTGGATAGTGTAAAAGCATCTGAGTCTGTCATGCAATAAGGACAAGCTAATTTTCCCGCTGTACTCCATCCCGACAACATTGAATACGCTGGAAAATCACTTATTGTCCACATCAATGCAACTTCCATTTTAAAATTATTCTTACTTGAAATATCATATGTTTGTGCCCCCTCCTCCCACAAATTTTTTAACTCTTCAATGAGGGGTTGTAAGAAGACATCAGTTTTCTGTTTTAGATTTTTTGGACCAGGTATAATCACAGATAAAAACATGTATTCATCCTTCATGAACATCCAAGGTGGCAAATTATATGGCGTGACTATGACAGGCCAAGAAGAATATTGTTGGCCTGATTGACCAAATGGATTAAACCCATCAGTGGACAATCCCAATCTGACATTTCTCACTTCAGATGCAAAACTTGGTTGTGTTTGATCAAAATGCTTCCAAGCAGGAGAGTCTGAGGGATCACGCATGACACCATCTGTTTCATGCTCAGAATGCCACCTCATATGCTTTGCAGTAACATTCGATGCATACAATCTTTGTAGACGCGGAGTTAAAGGAAAATAATACATCTTCTTATAAGAAATATTAGTTTTCTCCTTGTATTGTTGATATTTTGATCTCTTGAACCGAGGGTGGGCACAAAACTTGAAATTGACAAGTTCGCTATCTTCACGCCAATAAATCATACAACCATTTTTGCAACAGTCGATCTTCTCTACTGGTAAGCCCAACCCTCGCATTAGCTTTTTGGTACTATAAAAGCTATCTGGCATTATGTTATCATTTGGCATTAGTTCTGATATAAATTGACATGACTCATCGTACAACTTTTCAGAAAAATGATGTTCTGCCTTTAGATTCAAAAGCCAAGCAACGACAGACAACTGCGAATGTCCGTGTGGGTTTCCCGGCCAAATTTCCTGTTCTGATGCTTTGAGCATATTATAAAGATTTTGCATGGTTGGATTTGGTTCCTCTTCTATATTACCATCAAAAGAAGGCCCACCAACATCAAAAACCATAGACTGAAATGCATTATGAGATTGAGAGTTTATAGTTTCACCAAAAGTTTCTTCTTGATGATCACTAAGTACAGTTGGATGTGGCATATAACTTTCTCCATGGTGATACCAACGATAATAATTCGGTTTAAAGCCGTACGTCCCAAGATGTGTCATAATTGTAAACTCATCCAAAATATTTTTATTTCGACACTTGCGATGATTACAAGGACATCTTAGCTTTTCACCATCCATGCATTTTGGATGTCTTTTAGCAAATGCAACAAACTCCTCAACCCCTATAATAAATCTAGGATTTATGAATCCATCTTCCAATACTCTAGCATACATCCACTCATGATCAGAATTATTCATATTGTACACTTTAACACAAAAAATAAACATGTGTTAGAACTTACATGATGACAAACAAGATTATTTGTTGTAATTAAAGTTGTCTATTATGTAGCTATTTTTTAAAAAGTAAAAATTTAATCTATTAGAACATATTTGTACTAAAGCAGACATGTCAAGCTTGCATTCTGCTATAGAATCCAACAGAAAATGGCACTAATTTAACAAGATTCAATGATAACTAGAAAAGTCACAAGTTTCCTACCTAACTGTATCAACATCAATAAAAGTCCCAAGGAAAAAATATATGTAATGCCAAATATTGAAATAGAAATTACCATTCACTAGATAAATCAGAAAAATATCTAGAACTGCGTACTTCTTGGAACTGTTAATTTCTTTTTTAATCTTTCTGCTAGGGAGGTGCTTGACTCCTTGCCTATATGTTGAAGAAACTGATCCAAAAAAGAGAATGAAACAGAAAAATATAAATGACCATAGTTTAATACATTTAGACAAGATAAATAAGATAATTAATATTGTTTAAGAGCACTTAGTTTACTTTATGAGATTCCAGCAATAAAATGATATAAATCAATTTAGAGTCAGGAAGCAACATATATAGCAGATATATAACCAAAAACAACCAAAAAGAAGGTATAATAACACAAGTTATAGCAAATTAAAAATCACCACCACTCCTAAAGAATTTTTGAAACGCTCAAATGCACTCAATATGAGGCTTATCCTACGCACCCGGTCCCTTTCGACAACTAAGAGTAATTTTGAGTTCCTAACCATTGCGACAGTAACTCTACCATGAATATTATATCCTATGAGGAGGTTGATGAATTGTCTATGAACTACAATGATGAATTAGCTCAAATAGGGGTGAGTCTTGTTTTAACAACAAGGACCATATTCATCTTAGTAACTAGAAAACTACTACCTAAAAAATATCAGAAATTTATTAAGCATATAGAAAAACTTTTCAAAAGCTGGAAAACAAAAGCCTGCACATTCTTCATTTTTTTACTTTTTTCCAAGATAACAAAGTTGATATCTACAATAAGCACAATTGTTTCCTTTAGCGAAATTAGAGCCTTTTCCTTTGCTCAAAATTAAGACCAAATCATAAACAAGAAACTAAAATCTCACCTATCTCAGAAGTATTTCAAACCCACTTCAAGTGAATGACCCAATATCAAAGCTTAATAAAGACCCTTTAAAATTGTACCTAAAATAGTTGCATGCAAAAGCTTTTTAGCTAAATTGGAGTTTTCTGAGCTTAGATAGAAGAACACAACAGCAATACCCAAATGTTATTCACTTTGGAAAATAATATTCAAGAAAAACATAGACAAATCTGAACAAAAATTGAAAAATCCAAAAGCTATTGAGTGTGGATGAAGAGGCTGGAGCAAAACCAAACCTACAAGTGTTGCTGTGGCGTTGAGTCTAGAAGGGTACAAGAATCGCCATTTGTGTTTTGTGTTGAAAGAGAGAGACAAGCAGGGAGGAGTGGAATGAGAAAATGGGTCTAAGTCTTAAGAGTTTTGTGGAATGAGAGGTTTGGCGGAGGGAAACTAAAAAGTGGGCCAAATATTTGGCGGGGGAAACTAAAAAGTGGGCCAAATATTTTGGAAAAAATTTGTAAGTTGTCCAAATGTTTCTAAAATTGTGACTGAATGTTCCGTCAAAAATTATTGTCACGGAAAATAAATCTGTCACAAAATTATTTTTGTTAGATAATTGCTCTTTTATAATATTGTGACGGAAAATATAATCTGTCACAAAATTTTTGACGGTTTTTTGACAAAGTATTGCCATTTCTTCTCTTCTGCCATAATTTTGTGACAAAAATATGTTCGTCACAAAGACTAAATTTCATATCTGTCACAAATTTGTCACAAATCCGTTACTCTTAGAATTTTTTAGGAAAAAATAAAATCTTTTGATAATTTTGTCCATGTAAGGTTGATTTGTCATAAATGCGTCACAAATCCGTCACAATTTATGACAGCATGCTTCGTCTCAAATATTCCGTCACAATTTTATAATTTTCTTGTAGTACGTAGGATTTTGCCTTTGTTTAGGCCCTTCTCTTTCATTTTTTTCCTTTTCTCTTTTTCAACTCTTTCTTTATTCTATTAAATTTCTCACATTGGGCAGTCTTTGACCATGTGGTCTAGTTTGTTGCACTTGTAACACTCATCATATGAAGCTTTGTCAATCTGCTTAGGTTTGCCATCGTTTTCTCTCTTAGATGTATTTTTGGAATTCTTTATGAACCTTTTGAACTTAGCAAATATTGCAAGGTCGAGATCATCATTGTCAGACTCATCTTCTTCGGATGCTTTAAGAATCAAGGCCTTATCCCTCCTTGGTTCTTCCTCGTGCAGTTCCAACATTCTCATCTCATGAGTCTTTAAGTTTCCAATAAACTCATACAGTAAAATCTTATCCAACTCCTTTGCTTCCTGGATGGCTGTGACTGTTGATTCCCATGAAGCTGGGAAAATCCTTAGAACCTTGCTAACCAACTTTTTGGAAGTGAATACCTTTTTCAAGTGATTTCAGTTAATTTGTTATTATGGTAAACCTAGTCATCATCTCCTGGATGGGTTCAAACTCTTTCATAGAGAAGAGCTTACAGTTCCCCATAAGCAGTTCAATCATTAATCTCTTCACTTGGTTTGTTCCTTCACGAGCAGTGTGAAGTGCATCCCAGATCTACTTTGCATTAGAGCACGCAAATATCCTATTGTACTTATCAGGACCAAGTCTACATATGTGGATCTTCTTGGCCTTTGCATTCTTTTCCATCACTCTGAAATCTGGTGCCATGAATTTAGAGGGGGTGTTGGGAACAATTTCATTTTGCCCATTTTGTTTAGTGGGAGTTAGTGGACCTGGATTCACTATTGTCCATAGTTCATAGCCTTCAGCCGTCAGAAAATCCTCTATTCTTGCCTCCATCAATTGTAGTATTTTCTGTTGAATAGAGGTGGTCTAGTAGTTGATTGTCTTTCGTTAATCCCAGGTGGGGAACTTACTTTGCTTCTTTCTAAGTGTTATCCACATGTGAGAGAACCCGCTTTGATACCAATTATAAGTTTGAGTGCCTTTCTAAATTACTAAAGAACCTGGTTCATTACCTTACTCCTTAAGCGTAAGCGAAATAAACAGTAAAACAAGCACAATAATTTTTACGTGGAAAATCACCAGGCTCAAAGGTGCAAAGATCACAACCTACCACGTAGGATATTAACTTCAACTTCACTAAAACACATGAGCCAAATGTATCGATTACAAGACATGTCAATCAATACCCACCAGTTCTACTGCTTCAACTATTTGGCTTATAAGTTACTCTTACTTACAAGCTCAAACAATTACTTCAACTCACTAATTATGTTATGACACTTTGATTACAACTCAATTTCCTAAAATACTTTCACTAACTGACTCAAGAAGAACACTAGGACTTGTAATAGACTTGAGTGTTGAAAATGTAGTTCCACGGTTGACCTGCAAAAGGATGGTCTTCTCAGTTCATAGGGAAAGTATTTAACTTCCATGTACTCCGAGATATTTGGGAGTCCTACACTCAATCAACTTCTTGTTTGACAGCAATCCTAAAGTTCCAAGGACTCCACAGATTTTGTGACTCTTTTCTATCACTTATGCAAGCATATCTTCTTGGACAACCACCCTTATCACGTTAGCAGCCTTCTTCCAACAAGCTCAAACTCGAGTAACTTTGTGAAAAAGTTAATGCCTTGTAAGAACCTTCAATGGAGACCTTGAGGACCCGATTCTTAGAGAATTTCATCGGCTACCTTGAGAACCTAGCTTTTAGAGCATTTCCTCTGGACAAACTTTGTTAATCATCAAAACTCCAATACTCAACAATATTTTAGGTGACATGAAAATATAATACTTTTTGCTGTGAGTGTATAGAGGTTAAATTATGAGGATTCATCATAAAATGGTAAATTTTACATTGGTACTATAATCCTCTTCCTTTATCTGGCTTGAGATCGACAATGTAAGCAAGTTCACACTAGCGAAGTTATATGATGATGATATGAGTCATGAGGAATCATATGTATCCCATTCAAATCAGAGTTACTTTTGTATAAAAAGCAAATTCAAAGAGAATTGGGTCCAATACTTGATATAAATCCTTAATTTGGATTTAACAAAGAAAAATCATGTTTGCTGTAACATCGGTGAGATGCAGAATAAAAATGATGAATTAAGTTAAATAATTAAGTGATCAAGAGATTAGTACAATTTATACTAGTGTCTATAAATTTGAAAACCATATATAATTTTATATTACGGTTTGATTTTCCAAGAACGAGACATCATCCGACCAAGGCTGAGAACATCACCGTCCAAACAAAATCCTTCACATTACCTTAGCCTCATCAGATGTATATTCATGTTCCTACGACTATTATTACCATTCAACACGGCCATCAGATTACTTCACCCCATTGCATTTAGTAAGTCGATCGTACCTTTATGCTTCTTTTCTCTCCGCATCGCCACAAGAAGCAGCGAATAAGATTTAATATTTTACTAGCAATTTCGATCTATTATTCTAATTCAACCTGTATAAAGACTTTCAGTTTGAGACTTTAATTATTTTAAGATTTTATATTTTACCTTATATTTATATTTAGTTTTGTATTGTTTTTCTATTTGCCTTTCGTCTATTATAAATACATATATTATCTGTGTGGAAGATTGTGGACTAACTAGTACACAATTACACACAAAGCAAATAAATAAAAAAGATATAACACAAGAATTTAATGAGTTTCATCTACCTAATCCTCGGGGCTCATTATGAATGAGAAGAAAAACACAATACAATAAATCTCCAACTACAAACTCTCTATATAGATCTCAATTATTCAAAAACCTATAAGAGAACGACTTTCTCAATCCCACAAGGACAATAAGTTTTCTTTTCCAAATCTATTAGAACAATGGGGTTTTCCGACCTATAGGGATTATGGTTTTCCTAAAAATATTAGATAATATAATATAATTAGGATTCATAAAATTGAAGATATAATTAACAAATCTTTCACTTGGCTTAAATTCTTTTTTTCAACAGGAACAACATCTCTCTAACTTGCCTTCAATCCTCACACGGGCTATATCCATTACTGCACACATCAACCAAGTCTAAATAATGCTTAACTTGTTAAGAGACTCAATCTCTTTAGCTATAGTGCCATTTGTCTATCTGCGTCTGCACCCGAAATAGCTTTTGGATAGCTATTATACACAATCATATCACTGGTCTCTGCAGCAGATAAAGTAAATTTCACAGGATTTAAATATTCAAGAAGATTACGATCAACTATCTTTACAAACCTTTGTGGTCGGTTGATAACTCTCTTCTCTTTGCCTGTTGCGAAGCTATAGTGGTTGTTGCGCAGTTACATCAACAATATCGCTTTGATCAAGATTTTGCACCTTCTCCACTTCCTCTACTTCTGAACTACTAATTTGAGTTAGTGAAGATTCAATTCCAGCTCTGTGTAGTCTCTGACATCACGATCTATTTCTGCTATTCCATTCACCTTCTCACTTTTCAGTGAGGCAAATTCTTTAAATGTAACATTACTACTAATAATTAATCCTAGAGTCTTTTGATATGTGCACCACAACCTATAACCTTTCACTCCAGTTGCATACCCTAGAAATATATGGTTCTTTGCCCTCAACTCAAGTCTTCCATCTCTCACATGAGCATAAGCAGTAAACCTAAATATCCTCCAGATTTGAATAATCAGCAGACAAACCAGACCATATCTCAAAACGAATTTTAAACTCAATAACTCTGGATGGAAATATGTTGATAAAATAACAAGTTGTATTGATTACTTCACCCTAAAAATCCTTGCTAATACATAAGTGTGAAAGAATATTTCATGCCTATCACAAAGTGCTCTGTTCATATATCTTGTAACACCATTTTGTTGTGGTGTTCCGACACAGAGTGATGTCTCAATATGCTGCCTCTGATGCAGAAATTATTGAGCTCTGAATTGAAAATCTTCAATCCCCTGTTAGTTTGAAGATGCTTAACTTTTCCTTTTGCCTGTTTGATGGTGGGGTAGAAACCCGTGTTTTACTCATAGTTTGCACTCTAATTACTGTATTTTACTTGTGTTTGAGTTTAAATGATAATGAATTGCACTTGTTATGTGTTTTAAGCCTTGTAGGAAGTGATTCTGAGTTAAAAAGATAATCTGGAGCTAAATTGAACAATTTGGAGCTTCGAAGTCTGCGTAAAAGATCGGGATCGCGTTCGGGGGTCGGGAGCCAAGTCTGGATGTCATAAAGTAAAGAAAATGAATTACTCTAGAAAACTAACACCGCCGCGCCGCATTGGGCGGCGCAGCTGTGTAAATTGCTGCTGCCTGTCAGAAACTGCTCTTTGAACTTCCCCACTACCATACCACATGGTGCGGCGCTAGGCGCGGTGCGCTTGTACAAATTTCTCAAAGTATTATTCTGTTTCGGCTCAGAAAAGGTAGTTTCATCTGGCCCATTACTACATGGTATAAATACACCAACAATATGATTTTAGAGGACTTTTGACCTACGGAATATTGGAAGAGCATGGGAGACTCAAAGCACAAGGACTCATCATTCCTTCCTCAACTCAACACCCGAGTTTGGATTGAATTCATATTTTCTTATTATTCAACTTTATTTGTGATGATTTTCTCCATGAATATGGAGCAGTTTCCCTTAGAGTTTGACAGATATTGTGTTTTTATTTTTTAACTCTAGTTTTGTGCTTGAATTCGCTTATGGAGTTTTGAATTGTTTGCAACTTTATTCACCACTTTATTTAATCGAAAGAGGAATGTTGTGGTGGTTATCTTACATTATTTTATTTGGCTTAATTCTATAATTCTCTTAAATAATCGAAAGAGCTTGATTAATTCTTGATTAAATCAAGTTATGAGAATAAATACGTTTTTCTGAAGACCAATCCAGTAGCGCATGCATACATATTTTTGCAGTGCTTATATTAGTTCACCTTGTAGAGTTAAGATTTAATCGAGAGAGGCGTTTTAATTACATGTTTGAATTAATCATCGAGTAAATTCAAGAGAATCATTAGAACATTAGAGTGAACTGAACTAGAGTTGGATCCCAAATAGCTATCTTGCACCTATCCTATCACGGCTTTTATTTCTCCCGTTGATATTTTGGTATTGCTCAATTCTTTTCTTTCAGTGATCAATTTTAATTGTTTTAGTTTTATAGTTAATTTTAATTATTAATCATCCCAACCGGCGTGTTAATCATCTTGAATAGCGTTAAGCTATGAACATTGTTTAAATTCTATCCCTATGGAGACGATAATCATAACTATACTATTTTAGCTAGCGAGCATTAATTTCGTATTGTATTTTGCGCTCGTCAGTGCCGCTCAATCATCATCATCTATTCAAAAAAATACTGAAAATACTGCATGTTTTATTTTCAGAAATAAATCTACACCATTCTTGTGCAATAGTCATCAAAGTCATAAAATATATAGCGCCACTCTTGGAGAGAACTTTGTTTGGACCCTACGCTCATGAAGATCGCACTGAAAGCCCTCTTCTTCAGGTCTGCCTTCTTTTACTCTTTCATCTTCCAGGAAAATCCTCATCAATTGCCTTCTATAACTATTGTAACACCATGGAAGATCTCATCCTAATCTCCCATAGAGTAAAACTAGACCCCAATCGAGTTTTTATGATTCGTACTTTGTTAAAGATGATGAAGACATTTTTAGGATAAGATAAGGAATGAAGTTATTCAGGAGAAGGTGGGCGTGGCTCCTATGGATGACAAGAGGCAGGAAGCGAGGCTCAAGTTGTTCGGGCACGGGCAGAGGAGGAGCCCTGATGCTCCGGTGAGGAGGTGCAAGCGTATGGCCTTGGCGGGTACAAGAATAAGTAGAAGGAGGCCTAAAAAGTATTGGGGAGAGGTGATCAGACAGGACATGGCGTTGCTGCAGATTTCCGAGGACATGACCCTTGATGGGAAGGTGTGGAAGTTGAGCATTAGGGTTGTAGGTTAGGACGTAGTCGAGTCCGGGGGTGAGGCTAGTTTGATAGGTTTGACCTTCGACTGCTAGTGGTTAATGTTGTGTTAACACTATCCTTCCGTTGTTCATAGCATCGAGGCTTATTTTCTGGTTTTGTTATTGCATTTTAACTATTTTCTAGTTTTTATGATGCTGTTATTATTTCTTTTGTTTCTGTTTAATGGTAACTAATATATTGTCCCTTTCCTTCTCTTCTTGTCTTTTCCGTCTTTTTGAGCCGAGGGTCTCTAAAAAACAGTCTCTCTACTCCTTCGGAGAAGGGGTAAGGTCTACGTACACACTATCCTCCTCAAACCCCATTTATGGGAATATACTGTGTTCGTTGTTATTGTTATTTTTTAAAATAAAATACATCATTTACGTTTAAGGAAAAGCTTTGCGAAGCGACATTGGATGATACCTCTTACTAAAAATTTTACGCAACTGGTGTGGGTCTGTAATCGACTCGTAAGTTAATAAAAATATAGCACTATGATTCTTTAAGATTTTACGTGCTATTTCAAATTGATAGTAAATGCATCATTTTCAACAGGGGCGAACCCACCTGAGAGCAAGCGGTTCAACTGAATTCGCTTCATCAAAAAATTATACTATTTGCACGTGTAATTACACTTGATAAATGTACATTTAATATAAATGAACCCACTTTGCGAAGGGTTGCTCAATGGTCAGCGGGATCAGTTTCCCATAGAATGCGTGGGTTGAAACCTGGCATATATATAAGCATATGCCGTATGTTTTCTTTACTTTTTTTAGCTTAAACTAATTCTATTTAAAGTAATATATTAAAATTGTTAGCTCATATTTCCTTTAAAATTTATTATTTGTGTCATATGGAGTTACCATTTATGTTATATTACTTATTATTTGTATAATTTAGAGTTACCTGTATGTCCAAATTGGTGTATTTTTTTTTTATGTCTTTTAATTGTTTTATATGTAATAAACTTGTATTTACCGTTTATTTTATGTATTTAACACCACCTCAAAATGAAAAAAAAATAAAATCATGAGCATTATTGGAAAAAGGAAAAATCAACATACAAATTTCACTTTATTGATCCCGCTCGAATAAAATTTTGGGTCCGACGTTGATTTTCAAGGTGTGTCTAGTCGTTGTACATATATAAGTATTATTATTTTTAAAAATTATATATTATTTACACACAAAGCAAACTTTTGTGAAACATTATTAGATGACACCTAGCGTTCCGGCTCTGACCACAAGCCACACGGTTTTTTAAATTAGGCACTTTTCAAGGTGGCGTTGAATCAGGCTGTATAGTTCATACTAAGCAGCTTTTTGTTTGTATATATGTGTCATCCCTCTTCCCTTAAGACTAAGGTATAATCTCCATAAATTAGAGGCCATTCACTCATCTCCTTCTGTGACTTCTGACTAAGTACAGATTTTTTCAATTATGCGTTACTTCAAGTTACTCGGACAGAGCAAAGCTCAAGATTCAGATAACACACTGTTAACTGCTAACAATATTCCGACAGAATTCCTCTGTCATGCAATATTTGCTGGAGGTACATCTCTCTTTCTCGAGTGACATATTTCTATAACTTTAAAAATTGTACTTTTAACTTTAGTGACAAGACAAGCTCTTATAAGCTTTTATGTGTCAAAATTGCAGATAAATTCCACGATGTAGAAGCTGCATATGGTCGAGTAGAAGGAGTTGTAAAAACGGCAACTGGTTACTGTGGAGGAAATATAAGGAAACCTTCCTATAGAGAGGTGTCTGAAGGAAGAACAGGTCATACTGAAGCAGTGAAGATCACATATGACAAGAGAGTCGTTTCTTACACATCTCTTTGTGATTTTTTCTGGGAAATTCATGATCCAACCAATAAACATTTCCTTGTCAGTATCTAATCTCCTCTTAAATACTCTCTCTGATTCCATTTTACATAAGTTTAAGCTTATATATATATGTTATGCAGAATTTCGGGTTAAGTACGCACCTGAGATCAGCAATATTCTGTTCAACAGAAGAAGAGAGGAAACAAGCACAGGAGTCAAAGATAAGGCGACAAATGAAGCTTAATAGGAGGATTCTTACAAAGATAACTCCATTTTCGAAAGAAATTAATTGCGAATTCTTTCTAGCGGAGAACCAACATCAGAAGTATTATTTGCACAAGTATTACAAGCTTTGTCAGAGTTTGAACCTACGCAGCACTCAACAATTTGTGGACTCCTACATCGCTTGCAAATTCAACGGGTATATATGTTCTTGTCTTTTTCCCTTCTTTGTTTATCAAATTTCCTCCTAATAAATTATGCTTTGCATAAATCTTTGACACAAGATTTGGGATCCATGAATAAGCTCTTCTCATTTGACCAAATTTTGAATTTATGTCGGTTTGTACAATGACAAGTATAAATGCATTGGTTTTTGTCCGCTGGTATGTTTACGATTCAATGAATGTGCAGAGTATTGGCTTTGGATGTGGAACTCATCTTGGACAAGTTACCACAATTATCGACGACTTGTCTGTTACCCAAGCAATGCAGATCAACTTGTGATGAAATTATACAAGATTTAAAGAGAAGTTTAATCAGCCACACTTCTTAAGTAGTGACTTCATTATTTTCTTTTTCACTCTATATATATGTTATACCAGAAACCAATTGAAATTTGATAATGGCATGGTAACGATCCGACTGGTTGTTTTGAGTACTAGCTTTTCTTTTTGTGTTCCGAGACTTTTCATAGCTCTATTTAGTGATTTATGACTTGCGTATGTGGTCCGTGTCGATTTTCGAAAAATGTAAACGTGAATTTTTAAAGAAAATGTGATTTTTGCCTTTAAAAATGACTGGAGTTGACAACGGTCAACATTTTTGGTAAACGACCCCGGATTGGTGTTTTGACGATTACGGTAGGTTCGTATGATGATTTTGGACTCGTGCGTATGTTTGGCTGGGGTCCCTGGTGACCCGAGGCCGTTTCGACGATATGTGAAACATTGCAAAATGTAAGTTTTAAACTTGAAAATCCTTGAGTTTTGATGATCAATTCTTGTTGTTTGATATTATTTTGTTGATTTGAGTGAGCGAATGAGATTTTATGATGTTATTACACTTGTGTGCATGTTCGGATTGGAGCCCGAGGGGCTTGGGTGAGTTTTGAATGTGTTTTGGAGGAAATGAACTACTGAAGCAAAATCTGGTGCAGCTGCGCTGCAGGTCTCGCAAATGCGAAGACTTGCTTGCAAATGCGAGCTTCACTTTTGCGAAGCCAGACTCGCATTTGCGGAGTTAGGCTGGGGGCAGAGGACTTCGCTTTTGCGAAGAAAACATCGCATTTGCGATTGGCGGGCGTATCGCATTTGTGGAAGATGGGTCTCATTTGCGACCCTGGGAAGCTGGGTTCCTTCGCTTTTGCGACTCCTGTATCCGCAATTGCGAACCGGTGGAATTCGCAAATTCGAAGGAAATGTTGCACTTGCGACTACAACACTGTTGGGATACTTATCGCACTTGCGATCAGTGGTTCACTTTTGCGATGGTCGCAATTGCGACATCTGTGGCTGGGTTAAAGAGGGGAATTTTGCGACTTAGTTCATTATACACCATTCAACCCTAAACTCCATAGAGGCAATTTTTGAAGAGGATCTTCTTCCCAAATTCATTGGTAAGTATCTTTAGCTAGTTTTCAATAAATTGCAACTACTTTTTCATGAGTTTTAACATCAAATCTATGAATTTCAAAGTAGAAATTAAGGGTTTTGGGTCAAAGTTAGAAATTTTATAAAATTAAAATTTAGACCTCAATTTGAGGTCGGATTTCGAAGCAAATCTCATATCCGGGCTCGGGGGTGAATGGGTAATCAGAATTTGGTCAGAATCTCGAATTTCGACCACACGGGCCTGTGTTGCCTTTTCAATTTAGTTAAATATTAATTTTTTTCACTTGTGGGTAGTTTCTAAATCTTATTTTGAATTGTTTGAACAATATTAGGCTACATTCAATTGGTTTGAGACTTGTTCTAAAGGAAAAATCATGGTTGATTGTTGATTGTGTTTCGGAATGAGGTAAGTGTCTTGTCTAGCTTTATTGGGGGAATTTTTTCTATTAATTGATATTATTTGCTACATGCGGGGATATGCATATACGAAGTGATCAACGTATATGCATGTACCAGGGTTTCCATGCTCGGAAAGGGGAATTATATGTTTCTTTGTGCCTTTGTTGAACTTGATGATCCTTTAAGCTATGTTTCTTTTAATTCGATGACGAATAAACTCAATTATCTGCGGTAGAGATCATGTTAGAATAAATGACATCTTAAGAAGGATTTAAGGTGCTGTTTTTGAGATTCGTTTGCATACTTAACTTGATCGCAGTAGCAGGAACCTATATCTATATATGTTATTGTCATGTTACTTGAGTTTCTTTATCCGTAAAAAGAGATGATGATTGGAGCCTTAGGGATATGTTTGACACGATGGGTATTTCCGTGCGATTGATATGATGTTGGCACGATGAGTATTTCCATGCGGTTTGAAAAGAGATTTGTTTGTTGGTTATCATAATGCGAAAATAAAGGAAATTGGATTTCTGTAATTATTACTCATTTGTTAAGTACTTACATGCCCTTTACTTTGGTTTCTATTAATGTTTGTTGTTTCGTATGATACCTTCCGTTTGAGTTCCTTATGTACCTTTGTGTTTTCTCTTTGGCATGTTACTATTATAGCTATGTCTTTACCTTGTCTGAACTGTTACACCTACGCTTTTAGTTGATTAACTTATGTTGCATGTCCTCTTCGAATTCATGCATTTAGTTGTTAATAACACATACCTGTTACATGCATTTAATTGTCACATGATTTACTCGTTAGATGTCATAACATGCTACATGTCTTCACTCACTACATGCTTTCACTTACTACATACTTTTACTTACTATATGCCTTCACTTATTAAATGTCTTTACTTACTATATGCTTCTACTTGCTGGATGATTTCATATACATAATGCCTTCATTCGATCATGTTCTAGTTTGACAAACATCTTTACTCGTTTCATGTTCTACTCTCCTTTTCTTATCTGGATTGGGTGAGTTTTAGATTGGTTGTATGTTATGCTTTGTGGAAGCTTTGTCATTATATATGGTAGACTAGCTTTTGATATTGAACTACTCATCATATTCTGTTTGTTTTGTATTAGCTAGTTAAATATCGCGTGTTTATTTTTTTAGTGTTATGTTGTGAACTTTTCCCATGTTTGATTATTTTTGCGGTTTCATATGATATTGCTGCATAATAAAATTGGGTTGTATGGCGCAAACATTATTTATTGATATTGGGATTGGGTTGCACGCCGCAATAGATGTTGGGATTGGGTTGCACGCTGCAACAGTGTTATTGATATTGGGATCGGGTTGTACAGTGCAATAATATTTATTAATATTAGGATCGAATTGCACGCCGTAACAATATTTATTGATCTTGGGATTGGGTTGCACGTTGCAACAATGTTAATTAAGATTGGGATCGGGTTGCATTCCACAACGGTATTTGTTAGTGATGTTTGGTTATGACCTTTGCGCGTACTTTGCAATTATTATTTCCTTTGTAGAAATAGTTATGAGGTTATGTCTTGTTTGCCATGTCCGTTAACTTGCTCCATAGCTCTCCAGTTGATACTCTTACCATTATTCAATATAACTCTTGCCTTGTGTTTCTTGCTTATTATCTGCACTGGTACATATTAAGTGAGTATTTTTAACTTAAAATCTCTACACTACTTCATTGAGGTTAGTCGAGATACTTACTGAGTGCATGTGGTCGGTTGTATACATACTACACTTTTGCACCTTGCGTGCAGATCTTGGAGCTACGTAGCTGAGGAAGACGAACCCTTGTATTAAAAACATACCCGTATTCTAGATTCAAGTTGCCTCTTGTTCATGGTAGCTTAAAACTTATGTTCTGTTGATGTAAACTTCGAACAACTATTGTATATATTCTTCATATCGGTTTTGTAAATCTGAATCATAGTGTCTCGTGACTTGTACTACCAGTCCTTGGGATAATTGTATTGAAATGGGTTATAGTTTCTATTATATACATTGTTGATTTCTCAGTTTAGTTATAATTTATGTTGTTTGGCTTACCTAGCAGGTTTAGTTAGGTTCCATCACGATTAGGTAGAATTTAGGTTGTGACAGACATATATAGCAATGTACAAATTCAAAGCATCTAGCATATTATCTATCAAATGTTCCGACAAATTAATGTTTACATTTTCTTCGTTTGTTTGGTTTTGAGGATAAATTTTACAAATGGTCATTTGTTTATAACTTCTTTTTTATCAAAGTAATATAATTATGTTTCTCACACACAAAATTATAATACTTTCACTAGCTTACATAAAAATCATAGTGACCGAAAATACAACTTTTCATTAGTATATATATATATATATATATATATATATATATATATATATATATATATATATATATATATATATATATATATATATATATATATTATAGCTAGCAAATACAATTGGTTTCAACCGACCGATTAATTATATATATCCTTGCCCCCCAAAAAAACTAAGTTAAAAATGCATGAGATTCTGATATTAAAAAAAAGAAATAAAAGGCATGGATAATTAGAGAGTTGTTGTGTGACGACTCGATAGGTCGTTTTGAGTATTAGCCTTTATTTTCGTGTTACATGACCTCTATTAGCTCCATTCGATATTTTTTTAGCTGCGTGCGTGGTCCATATTGTTTTCAGAAAGTTTTTACGTAAAAATTTGAAGAAAAAGTGATTTTAAGCTCAAATTGAGACTTGAGTTGACCACAGTTAACATTCTTGGTAAACGACCTCAGATCAGTATTTTGACGATTTTGGTAGGTTTGTATGATATTTTAGAACTTGTACGCACTTTTGGTTGAGGTCCGGGGCGACCCGAGCCCATTTCGGCTCGTTATGTGATAATCTATGAAAATGAGTTTTCAAGTTGAAAATCATGAGTTTTGATGATCGATTAATGTAATTTAATGTTATTTTGATGATTTTAGGTAGAGAGTACGTTTGTAGGATGTTATTACACCTGTGTGCATATTTATATTGGAACCTGAGAGGCTCGGGTGAGTTTCGGATGCGTTGCAGAATAATTGAGCAACTGCTGGTGCATTCCAGTTGCCGGTGTCTGTTGCAAATCTCACAATTACGAGGTCGGGCTCGCATTTGCGAGCCTCGCTTTTGCAGTCATACGATCGCATTTGTAAAATGGGGTTGGGGGGCTGGACATCGCTTTTGTGAAGGGAACCTCGCATTTGCGGACTCGGTGTTGTTCGCATTTGCGAACCTTCTTCCGCTTTTGCGAACTCTGGCAGCTATTGACAACTTCGCAAATGCAAAGCTTTTAACGACACTTGCGATGGAGGGCTAATCGCATTTTCAAGATTATTATCGCATTTGCGATATATGTATACATGATGCAGTGTTCGCAATTGTGACCAGTGTTTCACAAATGTGGTCTTCGCAATTGTGCAAAAGAGTTCGCAATTGCGATACCTACATCTGGGTATAAGAGGATAAATCTGGAGTTAGCTCATTTTACACCAATTCTCAATCCCAAACACTCTAGAGGCGATTTTTGAGGAACTTTTTGTTCCCAAATTTATTGGTAAGCAACTCTAATCCACTTTCTATCATATTCCCATTACTTTTCATCAGTTTTTAATATCAAATCTAGGATTTTCATCGTAGAATTTAGGGATTCTGTAAAATATTGATTTAGACCTCAAATTGAGGTCGGATTTTGAAACAAATCACATAACCGAGCTCGAGGGTGAATGGGCAATCGAATTTTGGTCTAGATCTCGAATTTTGATCCAGCGGCCCCGGAGTTGACTTTTGTTGACTCTTTCAATTTCACAAAGATTGAAACTTTTTTATTCGTGGTTAATTAATAAAGCTTATTTTGAATTGTTTGAACGATACTTGGCTAGATTTAGTTGGTTTAGAGGCTTGTTTGAAAGAAAAAGTTATGGTTGATTATTGAGTTAGTTGCGCAAAGAGGTAAGTTTCGTGTCCAACTTTGATTTGAGGAAATTAGGACTTTTTGGTCTATTTGTTACGTGAATTATGTACTGGAACGGCGTATACGTGAGGTGACGAGTGTACATGCGTTGTCATGGGTTAAAGCATGCGGGTTGGGTTATTTACTTTTATGTCTTTATTTATTCAATGTTGTCTCTTGTTACATATTCTTACTTGTTATCCATGCTTTACTTATTATCTGTTATTTAATTTTTCCTTATTTCGATTTCTTCATTTCTCACTCAATATTTACTTACCTGCTACGTTTTCCTACTTGCATCAATTGTACATTTTCATTGTCACGACCCAGATCCACTACGGGTCGTGATGGCGCCGGACATCGTCGTCAGGCAAGCCAACTTAATCACCAATTAAATTCTCTTTTTATAACTTTGAAAACCTAGGAGTTTTACTTCCATTTTTCATATATAAAACAATCTCTGTTTCACTTCAATGAATAAATTAACTATTTATACACATCTTCAAAGAAAACCATCCCAGAACCCGGTGTCACAAGTGCATGAGCAGCTACTGATAAGAAAAATAAAATACAAATGTCTGTCCGAAATACAGTGGACAGAGAATCAATAAATAAAGTACTGGAAGGGGACTACTCTAGCTGCGGGTCGTCTCGAACAATGCGGCTCACCAAGTCCCCAAATCATCCGTGCTGCAATCTAAAGTAACATATACCTGTGCAACACAAATGCACAGAAGTGTAGTATGAGTACGTAATCAACGTGTACTCAGTGAGTATCCCGCCTAACCTCGAAGAGGTAGAGACGAGATGGTCAACCTGGACACTCACTAGCGGTCCAATAATAATATATTAAATGTGTGAGGAAATCATGGATTCATATAACATATTCTAATTCGCAAAGCTGTAAAACAGGTAAACACCTTTTAACAATTAACAAAGGATTTTCAAGATTTTACTTTTCTTCATTTAATCAGTTCATCTCAAGCCATGAAAGGCAATGTCATCATTTAAGATTTCTCATGCATCAATATATAAAAGATATCATGCGCAAATCATACCGAGGCGACGACCCGATCCAACATAAAGTAAATGTGCACTTGCCGAGGGTCGACAGCGCGCCTATAGATGCATCTATTTAATCTGCCGAGGCGTTCGGCCCGTTCCAGAATAAACACACACAGATAGACAGTCAGTCAATAAGTCAACATGGGGCAATTATCCAAGAAAAGCCAACTCTCTTTAGATAATCTGAGGAAGCGAAGCTTAAGTCTTTTTAGAAATCCTTTTATAAATTTAATGTGATTTAAGCAGTTCAAATCCTCAAAGGGGTTCACAATTAATCCAAATATAGCATGCTCAATCAATCAAGTAAGAACTTATCAGGGAGTGTTTATCGATATATATACTAATTCCTCTTTTAACAAAATTTTACAAGTAAGGTTAAATCTCTTTAGAAATTCATTTACAAATTCCATGTGACACAAGCAATTTGAACTATCCAAGAATTTACAATTAATTCAAGTATTCATGCTTTTGGGTCCTAGCTACCCGGACAATAGCAAATAGTAGCTATGCACGGACTCTCGTCATCTCGTGCGTACATAGCCCCCACAAATAGGAGCACATAACCAATTTAACTCACCTATGGGGTAAATTCCCCCTCACAAGATTAGAAAGGAGACTCACCTCGCTCCGAAGACTCACAACCGACATTCTACATTCTTTCGAAGGCTTGAACCAACGCACATTGCTCCAAAACTAGCCAATTAACGACAAACTAATGAGAATACACTTAAGTACTTGTTAACAATGCAAATTATACCAATTCCCAACTCCGCTTAGTGAAATGACCAAAATGCCCTCGGGCCTACATACCCGGAATCCAAAATTTCTCGAAGACAAAGGTTACCCATGACCTTAGAAACTCAAATATATGATTTTCTCTTAATTCCCTACTCAAAATCGTAGCTAAATTCCAAGAATATGATTTTCTAGGTTTTCCACCAAAACCCCACTTTTTATACTAATTTTCACGCCTAAATCCATGTATAATTGATATATTTAACTCAAAAGCTAGTATAGATTACTTACCTCATGACAAGTGACAAAAATGGCGTCTCCAAGCTGCTCCCCATCAACTCCAATGAAAGAAAAATGGGGTTGAAATGAACTCAACCCCGAACTTAAAACATCCTCACTGCCCCAGTCATTTCCGCTTCAGCGGGACCCTGCCCGCTTCCGCGGTTCCTCTTCTGCGGACCGCTTGCCGCTTCTGCGGCTCCCCTCCACACCAGGCCTTCCGCTTCTGCGGTTAGTGATAACTGTGATTTTTACACGTTTTATGCCCATAATTACCTATGCTTTATGTATGAGAAAATAGACCCAGAATGCTTAAAAAGTGCGCTTGATTGCAGGTTTGAGCGACAAGATGACGAAAGTCAAGAATCGGCTCGAAACGGAGTGAAACCTGCTCAAGTGTCAAAAATCATTGAAGGAGGGACAGGAGGACCTAGCGCGGACCTAGATTCAGAGAGCACCCATTTCAGGAGTCTCCACGCGCGGTCAGCGCTCTTTTCTACGCGGTCAGCGCTTGAGTCCGCGCGGTCGCGCCGCATTGTTGTGCGGTCCGCGCTCATTAGCCTGCGCGGCCGCGCTACCTCTTTGTGCGGTCCGCGTCCCCAGCTCCAGAAGTGAATGATCGAAGGCCAAGACCCCTACGCGGCCACGCTGCATTTCTACGCGGTCCGCGCCAGCCCCGTAGGGGTATTTTTGTCCGATTTTTCTGGCATAGTATAAATAGAATATTTTGTTATTTCTAGGTTGAGTTTTAGACATCAGATAGCAGCAGCACTCGTGAGACTCAAGTTTTAGCCTATTTTGGGCATTTTAATCTTGTTTTAACGTGGATTCGTGTAGATTAACTTCCTAGTTAATTATAATGTTGATTTTATCTACTTCTTCTTCAATTTCTGTTGCTATTATGGCTAGCTAAACCCATTAGCTAGGGTTGTGGCTCAACCCTAGTATGGGTAATTAATGGGTGTGATTGTTTAATGCTTGAATGATGTTGGGTGTTTGGTATTTGGGTTAATTTTATGTTTTAACTAGGATTTGGTGGTTGCAAACACTAAGTCTAGCTTAGTGAGTCTTGACTCTTCTTGAGAAAGAGTGTCTATGACTCCAAAGTTAACCCAACAAGGAATTGGGATGGAACCATGAGAATGGTAGTCCCAATTAACGGGTAAAGCCTCGAGAGAGTAATTACCCAACTTGAACCATAAGTTGCTTGGCTTGTTAGCATACCCAATTGGTCTCGAGAGAGCCAATTGGGCAAAATCACTCTTTCTACCGAGAGGTGTGAGAGTGAGAGCAATAGTGCAACGGTTATATCATAAGCCCCATAATTATCATTCTTGTATTAGGAATCTCTACCCGTTAGTTGACCACCTAGGTAAATGCCACGACCCTAGTGCCTTTCTCTATCTTGCATACAACCTAGACTTAAAATCTTAGCATAATTTAGTTATAATTAGTAGTAGATAAATTGTAGTCGATAATCATAAAAACCCAAAAATGATAGAAGATCAATTAGAAGCAAACACGCAATTCTAGGCTAAACAAATATCCAACTCCCTTTCTAGCTCCCTGTGAAAATTGACCCCGATACCACTATTGGGTAAAAGTATTAGCGCCCACTCTTCCTAAGGTCGAGTCCGCTGCGCGATTCACTTTTTGGCGCCGTTTGCCGGGGAGCTTTACGGTGTTTACTATTTTGTAGCTAGTTTTGTGTTTTGCTTCTCTTTCCTTCTTTTTACTAACTTTGTTTGTGTTGATCCATCAGGTACACATGGCTCTAAACGGAAATGACCCTCTTGGCAATGCCTTGGCGGGGGAGGAGGTTGAAGATGTTGAGCAAGATGAGCTTCCGGTACCTCAAGTACCACGGAGAGGTAGAAATGCCAATGCTAATGTACATGACAACAATCCTATTCCAGACCCTCCTCCGCCACCGCCAAGAGCGGTCCCAAGAGTTCTTCCTAATCAAGGGTACGCGAGTGCCATCGTTCCTCCCCGAATCCGGGCGGGGAACTTTCAAATCACAAATGTCATGTTGACCTTGCTCGAGCAAAGGGGATATTTTACGGGCGCCTCCGACCAAAATGCATACAAGCACTTGAAGGGGTTCGTAGATACTTGCTGGGGCAGCAAACAAACAAACGTGTCAGAGGATGCGTTGAGATTGAGGCTTTTCCCGTTTTCTCTTCGGGGCAAAGCGTTGGACTGGTTAGAAAGGTTACCAAATCATTCTATCACCACATGGGATGAATTGGCGGACAAATTTATTGCCAAGTTCTTTTCTCCAAGTCATATGGCGGCTCTTCGGGACGAGATTCTAGCCTTTAAGCAAATGCCAACGGAACCATTGCATGAGATCTGGGAGCGATATAGAACAATGGTGAAGGAATGCCCTAACAACGACATGACTGAGGCGATGATCCAACAGACTTTCTATAGGGGCATCAACACCACAAATCAATGCATTGTGAACCAATTGGCCGGTGGGAACTTTATGAAACTTTCTTACCAAGAGGCATGTGATGTACTTGATGAAATGGCGGACACCTCTTCGGCATGGCAAAGCCGAGCGAATGTACCCCAAGGTGACCCCACGGTCATCCATTTGCATAAGGAGTTGAGTGATCACGGCCAAGCTATTGCCGAACTTACAACAACAATGAATCAGTTGGCGAAGGCGCAATTGCAACAAGTACAAAACCCGCGCCAAGTCAATGCAATGGAGAATGTTTCTATGCTAAAAAGGAGGCAAAGAGGGCAACAACAACCTCAAGGTAACGGTGAGCAGTTTGACAACAACAATGATGGTGGTGGTTATTCGAACGAGTGTTTTGATGATCAAAGTGAGGAATGCCAATATGTCAATAACTACCAAGGAAATAGAGGAAATCAAGGGAATCAACAATGGCGCCCCCAAGGCAATTGGGGCAATCAACAAGGAGGCGGCAATTGGAATAACAATAATCAACAACAAGGTGGTAACAATTGGAACAATAACAATCAGAACAACAATTGGGGTAATCAAGGTAATAACCAAGGCAATTGGAACGGGAACAACAACAATTGGAACAACAACAATAGCAATCAAGGAGGGTGGAATAATGGTGGTAGGGGGCAAGGCTTTCAAAGGCCCCCCATGTTCCAACAACCAAACAATCCACCCCCCTTTCAGTCACAAGGGCCTAGTTCTTCTGGAAGTGATATGGGACGGATAGAAATGATGTTCGAGCAGATGATGAAAAAGAACCAAGATTCTGACGCACAATTGGCTTCGCATAACACATCTATCCGGAACCTAGAGGTGCAAATAGGACAAATCTCTCAAGCTTTAAATACCCGACCAAAAGGTGCGCTACCAAGTGATACGGTAGTGAACCCGAAGGGGGGTAACAATCATGTGATGGCGGTTACAACTAGGAGTGGAAGAGGCGGTGATGTGCATGCCTCGGTTGAGAATCAAGTTGTGAATGATGAAATTGAGTTGCATGATGATGATGCACCTTTGAATGTTGACAATGTGGTTGAACCAATAGTGACAAATGATGTGCGGATTGATATTGATGATGAGGCCGGGGTAGAGACTCAAGATACCGTGAACCCGTCTAGGGAACACATTATTGATATACCCGAGCCGGCGGTGCCCAAGGCCAAGGCACCCTTGCCTAGACCACCTCCACCATATCCTCAGCGGTTAGCAAAGCAAAAGAACGACAATCAGTTCAAGAAATTCATAGACATGATGAAGAGCCTCACAATCAATGTTCCTTTAGTGGAGGCACTTGAACAAATGCCTGGGTACGCAAAATTTATGAAGGATTTAGTCACCAAGAAGCGTTCTATGGAGTGTGAAACAATAAAGATGACGCACCAAGTTAGTGCGATTGTGCATTCTATGGCCCCGAAACTAGAAGACCCTGGAGCTTTCACTATTCCTTGCACTATCGGAAGTGCGGACTTTGCTAAGGCCCTATGTGACTTGGGGGCTAGCATTAATCTGATGCCGTACTCAGTCTTCAAGACTTTGGGAATTGGGCAACCTAGGCCAACCTCAATGAGACTTCAAATGGCGGACCGGTCGATGAAGAGGCCTTTAGGTATAATCGACGATGTGCTTGTCCGGGTGGACAAATTTATATTGCCGGCCGACTTTGTCATATTGGATTGCGAAGTGGATTTCGAAGTGCCTATTATTCTTGGAAGACCTTTCCTAGCTACGGGGAAGGCATTGGTTGATGTGGAAGCAGGGGAGTTAACATTCCGTGTGGGTGATGAGAAGGTGGTATTTCATGTGTGCAAGTCAATGAGGCAACCCAATAGTACGGAGGTGTGTTCATTTGTGGACATTGTCACGGCGGTGATAGTGGATGACACAAGTGCTTTGATTAATGTTGAAGATCCTCTTGAAGCCGTGCTTCTTAACATGGATGCCAATGATGATGCCGGTAGAGTGGAGTGCGTGAATGCATTGCATGGAATGGGTTCATATTCATATGAGCCTAGGAAACTATCTTTGGATCTTGAAAATCGCAAAACTCCGCCAACCAAGCCATCAATTGAGGAGCCACCGGTGTTGGAGTTGAAACCACTTCCTCCACACCTCAGGTATGAATTCTTGGGCTCTAATTCTACTCTTCTAGTTATTCTTTCTTCTTGCCTTACTAACCTACAGGTTGAGGCCACTGTGGAGGTGCTCCAAAAGCGAAAAAGGGCAATAGGATGGACTTTGGCGGACATCAGGGGAATAAGCCCCGCATTTTGCATGCATAAGATCATTTTGGAAGAGGATGCACGGCCATCTCTTGAACATCAAAGGAGACTCAATGAGGTGATGCAAGAAGTGGTAAAGAAGGAGGTTATCAAGTGGCTTGACGCCGGTGTGGTTTACCCGATCTCGGACAGTTCATGGACCTCTCCGGTCCAATGTGTGCCAAAGAAGGGTGGAATGACGGTAGTGACCAATGCCAACAATGAGTTGATTCCTACTCGGACAGTTACGGGTTGGAGAGTGTGTATGGACTATAGAAAGCTGAACAAGGTGACAAGAAAAGATCATTTCCCGCTACCATTCTTGGACCAAATGCTTGATCGTCTTGCGGGCCGGGCCTTATATTGTTTTCTAGATGGCTACTCGGGGTATAATCAAATTCTCATTGCCCTAGAGGATCAGGAGAAGACAACCTTTACATGTCCTTATGGCACGTTCGCGTTCTCAAGAATGCCATTCGGATTATGTAATGCCCCAGCGACCTTTCAAAGATACATGATGGCAATCTTCACCGACACGGTGGAGGATATCTTGGAAGTATTCATGGACGACTTCAGTGTGGTGGGAGATTCATTTGAAGAATGTTTGGTGAACTTGGATAGGGTTTTAGCAAGATGTGAAGAAACCAACCTTGTGCTCAATTGGGAGAAATGCCACTTTATGGTGCAAGAGGGAATTGTATTGGGTCACAAAATCTCAAGGCAAGGAATTGAAGCTATTGTGTTCGCAATGGAGAAATTTAGACCTTACCTTATGGGGGCAAAGGTGATCATACACACGGACCATGCAGCCCTTCGATATTTGATGACTAAGAAGGATTCAAAAGCAAGATTGATGAGATGGGTGCTACTCCTTCAGGAATTTGATTTAGAGATTGTGGATAGAAAGGGAAGCGAGAATCAAGTTGCCGACCACTTGTCCCGATTAGAGGAAGATGGGAGACCAAGTGATGGTATTGACATTAATGATAGGTTCCCTGACGAGCAGCTTCTTTCCGTTTCTATGTGTGAGATGCCATGGTTCGCGGACATCGCCAACTTCATTGTGACTGGTAACATCCCGTGCGAGCTCTCTTCCAACCAAAAGAAGAAACTCAAGCGGGATAGTTTGGATTTTTATTTGGATGATCCGTATTTGTTTAGAATTTGCACGGATGGATTGATAAGGAGATGTGTGCCGGAAAGTGAACAAATAAGCATATTGGAGGCTTGTCACTCCTCTCCCGTATGGGGGGGGGGGGGGGGTAGGGGGCAGCTTCAAAAGTTTTGAGTTGTGGCTTCTATTGGCCCACGTTGTTCAAGGATGCTAGTGAATTGGTGAAGAGTTGTGATGCATGTCAAAGAGCCGGCGGTATTTCCAAGAAGGATGAGATTCCCCTCAATACAATTCTTGAGGTGGATATTTTTGATGTTTGGGGCATCGATTTCATGGGTCCGTTCGTGAGCTCCTGTGGTAATACTTACATTCTCGTGGCGGTGGACTATGTTTCAAAATGGGTGGAAGCCATGGCTCTTCCCAACAATGAAGCCCGAAGTGTTGTAGCATTTTTGAAGAAGAGTATCTTTACGAGATTTGGTACTCCCCGGGCCATATTAGTGATGGGGGGTCCCATTTTTGCAACAAGGCTTTTGATTCATTGCTTGCTAAGTATGGAATTAATCACAAAGTGACCACCCCCTATCATCCACAAGCTAGTGGACAAGTGGAAGTCTCAAATCGGGAGATAAAGAGTATTCTGTCCAAAACGGTGAATGCTAATAGGACCGATTGGTCGAAGAAATTGGATGATGCTCTTTGGGCTTATCGGACGACTTACAAGACTCCAATTGGTATGTCTCCGTATCGGTTGGTGTTTGGTAAAGCTTGCCATCTTCCAGTGGAACTTGAACACAAGGCTATGTGGGCATTGAGGAAGTTGAACTTGGAATGGGATGTTGCAGCAAATCTCCGAGTGGAGCAATTGAATGAGCTAGATGAGTTTAGATTTCATGCTTACTCCAGCTCGTCTTTGTACAAGGACAAGATGAAGTACCTCCATGACAAGTATGCTCGAGGTAAAGAGTTCAAGGTGGGTGACATGGTTCTTCTCTTCAACTCCCGGTTGAGGTTATTCCCGGGAAAGCTCAAGTCTAGGTGGAGTGGTCCATTTGAAGTTGTTGGGGTGACCCCATTTGGTGCTATTGATCTAAAGAACAAAAATGGTGAAGTTTTCCGAGTCAATGGGCATCGTGTGAAGCATTACTTGGGGAAGATTGATGACAGCCACGTGGTGGCGCTCCTTCATTTGAAGTGATATTGTGGTAAAATGCGTCGTGCCGCGACGTTAAATCAGGCGCTTCTTGGGAGGCAACCCATGTCTTTTTCTTTCTTTTTACTTTTCCGTTGTAGATTAGGATTTTTCAACTCATGGTTTGTGAGATGTTGCAGGGTTGAGGTTGGACCAGTGCAGGGCAAAAGTAGCAAAAATCATAAGGTCTCTGAAGTTTGCCTACGCGGCCGCGCACCAAAACAGTGCGGTCCGCGCAGGCTGGTGCAATGGAAGTTGAGTCTCTGAAGTTCTCTGCGCGGTCCGCGTGACATTTTTGTGCGGTCCGCGCGCGAGAAGGCCAAAATGCATACTCTCTGAAGTTTCCCACGCGACCGCGCATCAAAACAGTGCGGTCCGCGTGGGTTGTTCAGGCAACTAAGAGTGCTGGAAATCCAGCGCGGTCCGCGGCCATTTCTGCGCGGCCGCGCTGGTGGGTAAGTAGTGGGGCCCAGATTGTTTTCTATAAATAGAGACCCTAGGCTTCATTTTAACCTTTTCGCCAATTTTCTACCTGAGCTCTCAATTTTTCACTGTGCACCAAAACAACAAAGTGCTTCAAGTAGTTAAAATTCTCACAACCCCTGGTAACATTCCTCACTAATCTCATTCATAGTTTAGTTTAGTTTATTTTATTTTGCTTCTTGTTAGTATAACTTCTTATTTTCTTCTTTCTCTCTTAGTTTTACCTGTTAGGGTAGATTTAGTGTGTTTTTGTGAAACAACGGGTATGATTTCTTGATTAGTAACTGAGTAGGGACAACTAGGACCCATAATCTGAGCAAATAAATTGGACTTACATGAAAATCCCTATCCTCAGTTCAGTTTTTGCCCTACGCGGCCGCGCATCATTTCTACGCGGTCCGCGCCAGTCTAGCGCGGCCGCGCACCAAAACAGTGCGGACCGCGTCAGTGAGATTCAGAGAGTGGTGTCTCTGGAGCATCTTGACCGCGGTCCGCGCTCCAGTTTTACGCGGTCCGCGCCAGTCCAGCGCGTCCGCATGACTCTTTTGCGCGGTCCGCGCCTCTGCTATTCTGCATTCCTGTTGTTCACCCATGCTTTCAAATGTACCATACAATTCACTGCATATGCCTCAACTAACAATGTTAGACTTTCCTTTGCAGATCATGGTAAAGCAGCGAGGGGGAAAAGAACAACAACCTGGGAGGGGTGGCTCCTCCCGAGGGGGAAAAGGGAAGCGGGTTGTTAAACTCACTCCCCAGACTCGGGAGAATATCAAAAAGACCCGCAAGATAATACGGGAAGCTGATAGAGCTGCCTCCCATTCTTCAGGGAGTGAGTACGCCCCATCCCGGAGTATTACTTCTGAATCTGCTCCAACTCACATGTCTCTTTCGCTTCAATTGCATGACTCTCCCTCAGCTTCACCTACCTCCAAGGGACCAACTGATAAAAGCCTCAAGAAGCCGGTGAATGTAGTTTTGGACTCGTCTGATGAGTCCGAGGATAGAAGTGAGGCACAATACTCCACCTCCCCCACAACTTCATTGTCTGGGGAGAGTGCAGGATACAGCAATGGGTGAACCCCAAGTTGGTGGTATTGAGAGAACAAGAAAACCGGAAGCATGGGCTGATAGATTTGTCAGTGAAATAGCCTTCCACAGATTTCGAGAGTGGTGGCCCAAAAGAAAGTTGATTCCGGAGAGGCAATTTATTGATTCTGATCTTCTTCCTCTAAACCCACATGTGCAAGCACAATTCCGAACTAGAGAGGGTTGGGGGTTCTTCAAGGAACGTTGCATAGTTGCAAATGAACATATGGTGAAAGAATTTTACTGTAATGTCTATCATGTGGTGAAAGATTCAAAGGTGACAAAAGTGAGGGACAAGGTGGTGATGTTTGATGGGAAGTCTCTGAACGAATTTTTGGGGTTCAATGAAGAAGACGAAACCCTATACTTAGAAAAGCTGGCAATGAAAGAAGAGGTTCGCCCGTGGTTGGCCCAGCACTTGGCAGCTCCGGGCACTGTCCCAGTTTGGTTGAAAGCAGGAGAGAAAATTCTGAGAAACACGTTCAGTTTTGAAGCAAAGGGGTGGTTGACCTTCGTGTGTAGTAGGCTTGACCCTTCAACTCATGATCACACAGTTCCTATTCCTCGTGCAGTGTTAGTAGCTTCCATTATGGCTGGTTTTCCTCTGAATGTGGGCAACATCATGTCAAGAGTGATTTCTACGGTAGGGCAGGAGACAAACACAAACTACCCCTTCCCAAACACTCTTTCCCTGTACTTCAGAGAGTTGAAGGTAAAGAAGAAGAAATTTGATGTTCAGGTAGATCCAGTGGCCCCCTACTCATGGTACAGTCAGTTGGGTCCCGACAACCCAAAGAGGTCCAAAAAGCCTCAGGCATCCACTTCCACCGCACCTGGCCAGTCTGAGGAGCCAGCGGTTATTGAGCAGTCCACTGAGCCTTCCACTATCCAAGCTACCAGTGAGACATTGCTTCAGGGTCTTTCTTTCCATCTACTGCAGTAGACCCGGATGTCCCTTCCTCGAAGACCCACAGGTTCACTGCCCACCAGCTTGCTCAGTCTCTAGCCAATTTGAACAACTGGATGTCAGCTGCGACATCCAAGTTGTCAAACTTGGCCACTGTAG
Organism: Nicotiana attenuata; assembly: GCF_001879085.1. Taxonomy (NCBI): domain Eukaryota; kingdom Viridiplantae; phylum Streptophyta; class Magnoliopsida; order Solanales; family Solanaceae; genus Nicotiana; species Nicotiana attenuata. The sequence goes on from NW_017670820.1 coordinate 111,374, forward strand.
TTCAGGCACAGTCAGCCCCTTCCACAGTTGAGATTCCTCTTTCTATTGAGGAGACACTGAAGAAGATCCTGGCCAACCAGGAAAAGATGATGGAGACACAGAATGCCTTGGCTAAGGCAGTTGGAGCACACAACACAGCACTGGGTAAACTTGCTAGGGAGCACAGGAAATTGAGGAAGCAGAAGGCCTCCAAGGAGTCAGTGATGAAGTTGAGGGAGGATGTGGATAAGCTTCTGGCGGATCAGATGCCACTTGACTTACTTTTTGGGGAGCCAACTGTAGAGCCAGCAGCCGTTCAGCCACAGCAGGAGGAGACTCCCAGGCCGAGGAAGAAGAGGAAACTCCCTAGCACTGAGGGAGTTGTGATAGAGGTGGCCTAGGTTCATGAGGGTACATCCAGTGTCCCACCGGTGGTTCAGCCTGTCCTTGATCCAGCTCATGTCCCAGCAGCACAGCAACAGCAGGTTGGCGACCAGTCTGAGGTCCCAGCTACTACAGAGGATCCAGGGACGACAGGAGACCCCACACATGTGGACTAGGCTTGAGAGGCCTCTCTATATCCTTTTACTATGTTTTTGAGCTATCTTGGTAGTTGGCATTTGGGACAATGCCAGCTTTTATTCGTGGGGGTGCGCCCTACCATTTTGATTCTGATACATTGGATGACTGTATATATTTATTTCATTTCTAGTCTATGTTTTGGATTTTGTTGGCCTGTATATAACTTTTAACTTTGGCTACTTTTAGACTCCTATGTATATATTCATCCCGTTGTATATTCTACTCCCCATTGTACATATTCATTCGGTTTTTCTAATTTTCGTTCAAATTTTTCATTTTTTTAGCCTAGTAGTGAGGCTCGTAGCTTTTTATTTCGGTTTTAGTATTTTCAATAAGCCCTTGGTTTTCTTAATGCCACGGTTCTTTCCAAGGGTAGTGTGTTGTGCGAACCGGGTGGCTCTTCCCAATGATAGATGGCGTGACAACCTTCTTAAGGGTTTGAGTCCGTTTTTTCTTCTTTTGATTTTCAAAATTTTGTAGTTAAGAGGACCTCAGGCAAGCTTCACTTGGGCCTAACACATTTGCCTTTGATCCCATGGTCAAAGACATAATGTTGTGTTTAGGATGGTGAAAATTGTGGCCTTGAGACTCTTGTGTTGACCAAACAATCATCATATGGTCGTGTGGGGCCATTGTGCGCTTGAATTGGAACTAAGGTCGTTGTGGGCTCTCAATTCGATATCTTTAGCAAACCTTGAGTGTGTGTGTGGTGAGAAGTTGAAGTATGAGTCTAAGCTCCAAGCCAACATTCTAGAACTTGCCCTGAATGTTTGTTGAGGCGAAATCATAGGCGAAATGACTTGAGAAGTGAATATAGGCCCTCCTTGATCCGAACTTCCAAATTTGAACAATTTCCATAACCTACCAATGAAATGATCCCTAGTTCAACCTTTTTGAGCCTTAACCTTCTTCTTTCACGAACCAAAGCTACAAGCCTATACCCGTTCTCAATGAGACCCTCTCTTGGCACCCAAATCTTCCCTTGAGCGATGGCGAATCCCTAAGTTTGGGGGGGGGGGGGGGGTTGAGACAAGAAAGGAGTCAATGCGGTAAAGAGGCACAAAAGCAAAAGAAAAGGAAGGCAATGAAAAAGAGAAAAAGACAAAAAGAAATGCAAAAGTGAATAAGAACCGGAAAAGGGGAATTCAAAGAAAACAAAGTGAAAAAGGCTGTGTAAAAGTAGAGAAAGGAGAAAGGTTTAAAGTGCAAAAGAAAGAGTGACAATGTGTCTCTCTACCCCCTTGAAAGAAATGAAAGAAGTGAAATACTCAAATGAGTCAAAAAGTATGCCATAATGAACCAAAAGAAGTGCTAAAGGGAAGATTGAACCTAAATGAACAAAAACATATCCTACCTTCACCCAAAAGCCTTCACAAAGACTCCTCAAAAGCCCTATATGATCTTGAGTTGAGGGAAGCCTACATTAGTGGATACTTACATAAGGGGCAAGCATATGGTACCTAAGGCTGGACTTATGACCTTCTTTGTGAGAGAAATGAGTGAAAACAAAAATCCATCAACCTCAGGTTGTGTGTCATTACTCTAAAAAGTGAGGTTCGCTTAGGGAGGGTTGAGGATGTGTGAGTTTGGATTCCACAAAGACCAAGGTATTTGAGAAAAGCGCCTTGATGAAATGAGTCAACCCTTGATGCTCTCGTGTCAAATTCGATCCATAGTTCTTAAAAGACTAAAAATGTGTTAATGATGCATTCGTATTGAGGGCAATTGTTAGTCCCAATTGATGCGTGATGAGGCTTCCTTAGGATAAGCTGGAATTACTTGGATGTTTCCTTTTTAGGGATGGGTCTTCTTCTATTTGCTTGAGGACAAGCAAAGGTCTAAGTTTGGGGGAGTTGATAACTGTGATTTTAACACGGTTTATGCCCATACTTGCCTATGCCTTATGTATGAATTGTCATGAAATAGACTCAGAATGCTTATAAAGTGCGCTTTATTGCAGGTTTGAGCGACAAGATGACGAAAGTCAAAAACCAGCTCGAAACGGAGTGAAACCTGCTCAAGTATCAAAAATCATTAAAGTAGGGACAGGAGGACCTAGCGCAGACTGCACTGATTTGTTGCGCGGCCGCGCTAGGAGATTCAGAGAGCACCCATTTCAGGAGTCTCCAAGCGCGGTCAGCGCTCATTTCTACGC
>NW_017670820.1:114357-145601 GCF_001879085.1 Nicotiana attenuata
ACTTGGCTTGAAGCCATAGATCAAAACACTCCCAACAACTCATAACGCACATACTCCATTGCTGCCTTAATACCATAGTGAGATTAAACTCAATCCTTCATAAGCTTGTGGAAACACAAATCATCTAGAATTTTTTTTTAACTCTTCTGCAAATCTCGCATTCACTCACACAACAGTTAAGCCCACTCTCTAGGCGATCCAATTTAGATGTCAACATATTTTCTTCACTTGTAAATGAGATCTTCTAATAGATAACATAAGGATCACACAACTTTAGAACACTCCGCAGGAGATGACCCACCTGTTTTGCCTCCAACTACCATTTCTATATACCTTCCACCGTCCTAAACTGTACGCAGTCGCTTAGTCTTCCTGAGTCTGAACTCATACCGCAACATAAAATTTTTACTTCACTCTCAACTGGAAACAGGAAAAGATTTTTCACGCGCCCATAACTCGGGCTATACCTCGAATCGCAATGGAATTCAAACACCTAATAGTTCTTCTATCATCCAGTAGGCCTTCCTCATCACCTCCAAGTCACATAGATGCACCTTGCAGCACTAACATACTCACCACGTAGCTAACCAGCCGTCACTCCCACTAATAGGGGCAATGCCGGACATATAAGTTCGAAACACTTGCTCACACAATCAGCACCTCGGTGCTCAAGCCATAGGAAAAGATCCGGCCTCAAGTCCTCCAGACTGGCCCAACATAAACTCACAAAGATTACATCTCGCCCCTCGATCGGGGAATCACAAGCCATCAAGGCACATCGTGATACTGAGCGCTCATGCGCGCGTATGAACACGTGGAAGGAATTTCAAGAGTTTCTTTTCCAGCTGAATCAAGGACGCACGATAAGAATTCAAGAATGTGAAGTTATCCTAAAGGTTCTGCAGCCTCTCGAGGATAAGTACAGACGTCTCCGAACCGATCCATGAGACTCTACTAAACCGGCTCATGACTCGCGAGACCAAGTAACCTAGGCTCTGATACCAACTTGTCACGACCCCAACCCCGGTCGTGATGGCGCCCAACACACTGCTAGGCAAGCCCGACCAATTCAACAACCTTAACCCTTTTTCTGTAGTTCATGATTCAATTAACACAAATAATTACTAAGTCATAATACTGAAACTCTGAAATATAATTAAAACATGCGGAATAACCAAGTAGAAATACTACTACACAGCCCGAAGAATCCGATGTCACAAGTCTGAGCCTCTAATACACGGGTGTCAACCTACTACATATTGCTCTAAAGAAATGCGGAAATAAAGCAAATAGGTTAGATGGGAAGATCAGGACTGCGAACGTCATGCAGCTACCTTGATGCTCCCAGATATGATGCTCGGCAGAGAAATCCTCACTCAGCCTCAGTGGGTGCACATAGATCTGCACACAAGGTGCAGGGAGTAATGTGTGTACTTCCAACCTAGAGAGTAATAAACATAAATAAGGGTTGAGAGTAAGAAATCCTGGATAGGCACAATGTAGGCTATAATTACAGCAGTTTAATCCAGATAATGTCAACTCAATAAACCAATGAAAATAATGACGCCGCAACAGATAAGTAAATGAATGACAATAAATTAAGACATGCAACAAATAGTACGATACTCTCTAGTACCCGCTACGACGTGCAGCCCGGTCCATTTATTTATCGTCGACGACGCTCACTGGGGTGTGCAGACTACAGGAGGGACCCCTTACGGCCCAAGTGCAATATCAAGCCATCTCGTGGCATCCATTAGGCCCTAAGCCTCATATCAATATCAATATAATACTGCTGCGGCGCGCAGCCCGATCCTATACTCAGTCCAAAATCATATAAGCCCCTCGGGCACAATAATATAGAAATATTCAGCCCAAACTTCATTAGAAATATTATTTAAGTTCCAAGTTTTGAGAAAAAGTGGCTGAGTTTGCAAAACAGTACTAAATACTAGGACTGAGTTCAATTGTCTGAAAATATGGTAAGAAACCAGTAAAAACAATCCCTGAAGGATTCAATCAGTTGGCACGAGGCCAAATTATGACAATTAATCCATTTTTATAAGGATCTCCCTATGCTTCAATTAATTAGGTAGTAATTTTATTAAGCGGGACGGACCAAATCACGATCCCCGACGGTGCTCTACCCCACGCCCGTTATCCGGCGTGCAAGTCACCTCAACATAGCACTACAATGTGCAAATTCGGGGTTTTTAACCCTCAACACAACATTTACATCTATTACTAACCTCAAGCCGGCCAAAATCCTAGCTCGCTATGCCCTTGCCTCTCAAATCGACCTCCTCGCGCGTCGAATCTGCCCAAAGCCACAACTAATACATCACATTTTGCTATAGCATCAATACCCAATCGAAAATAATCGAAAAACATCAATAATCCCGAAATTGACAAAATCCGAGCCCCGGGTCCACTTCTCGAAACTCAGAATTTTTTTACAGAAAAGTGTTCTTCATCTTCTCCCGATTCCGTACATATAAAGAACACCAAAATCGGAGTCCGTTTGACCCCTCAAATCGACCTCTAAAGGTCTCATAATCTCATGCCCCAAAATTCTATTTTTCTACTATTTTTCATGAATTAAAGGCGGGGATTATGGTCTATAATCACCCATAAACGAGTTTTAATAATCAAATCACTTACCTCTGTGATACCCACTGATTTTCTCTCTTAAAAATCACCTCAGAAGCTTTTTCCCGTTCAAAAATTGGAAGAAAACTCGACCTGCTCATTATAGGTATACTGTTCACGCGTTTTACTTCTCCCAATGGATTCCTTTTGAAATTCTAATGAATTTAGGCTTTTGAATACCTCAATTTGACCTTATAATGAAGGAGATATGTAGGTTTTAAGATTTGCAAATAGTGCAGGTTTTTAATACGCCGTCAGGGGCAATTTCGTTATTAACCTGAAAATCTGGGCAACCTTGGTAAAATGGCCATAAAATCCTCATACGATGTCCAAATTCGACGATTTTTTTTGCTACGGGTCCGTAATTACGATACGGATCTAATGCTTCATTCAAAGTAGTAATCGGATCTCATTAGTTCAATATGATATCATTTATGCTTGAAGAAACGACGTCGAAGCATAAGAAAAACGAGCACAATGCAGCCCAAACCTATCCGAAACTCACCCGAGCTCCTCGGGACCGCATACGAACATACTAACACGTCACATATGATCATTCAAACTTAGTTTCACTCTCAAAACACCAAAACTAACATCAAAACACCAAATTTACATCGGATTCAAGCCTAAGTTCTTCTAAAACTTCCGAAACACGCATTTGATCAAAAACCCAACCAAATCACCTACGAATAACCTGAAATTTTGAACACACATCCCAAATCACCTAACGAAGCTACAGCAACTCTCGGAATTCCATTCCGACCCTCGGATCAAAATCTCACCTATCAACCGGAATTCGCCAAAATACTAACTTCGCCAATTCAAGCCTAATTCTACACCGGACCTCCAAAAGCACTTCCGATCACACTCCTACGTCACAAATCATCCCCCGAAGCTAACCGAATCATCGGAATCCACATCCGATCCATCTAACTCATAGGTCAACATCCGGTTGACTTTTCCAAAACAAGCCTTCCTTAAAGAGACTAAGTGTCTCATTTCCTTCCAAAAATCAACCCAATTCAACTCGTTCACACAAAACACTGATAATGAAGCATCACGAAGCAGGAAATGGGGGAAATGGAGCGGTTCTTATGAAACGACGGGTCGGATCATCACAGAAAATTTGCGCCAAAATTGCATTTATTTCGCTTAAACAAAAAATTTCACTATTTCACTAACATTAATTTAAATTGCGGTTACATTTCTCAATCATACTCAAACCTAGAGAATATAAAGTTAAATTATTAATTCACTTAAATTGTGTTAGTCCTTGGGCCCATGCACAGCACAGGTCATCCCTTAAGGGGTCGTTTGGTTGTCAGTTAAAGTTGTGCATGTATTAGTTATACATGTATTAGTTATACAAGTATTAGTTATGATGTATTAGTTATGCAGGGATTAGTCCTTGAGTAATGCATGTGAAATTCAAAAAAAAAAAGGCATGCTAATTATAGTGTATATAATTCTTTCTTGGATTTTGGTTGAATGTTTTGCTATATTGTTACACACTTTATTTAGTAATTCAAAAACATCATAGCACAATATTGTTATTTGCTGGAGAAAACGGCACTGGAAAGTTTGCTAGAGAAAATAGCAATGATTTGTGGTAAATTGATAGGGGTAAATTTATCATTTCAGTATTTTATTCATGTATTAGTTATTTCACCTTCGACCCCGCATAAAATAATACACAGATTGACTCATAACTTATACATGTATTATTTATGTAGAATTATAAAATGCCAACCAAATATGGTATTAGTTATGCTGAATTTGGTAAAAAATAACTAATGGCTATCAAACATAGTATAAGTTATATTACCCCTAATACATGAATAACTTTTCCCCTAACCAACTACCAAACGACCCCTAATAGTAATGATAAATAATCATGAAACGAATCAATGGTGGTGCCACCTTAGGCTAAATTGATACCATCCGCCTGAAAATTATATTGTGTAGCTAGGCCAAAATTTTGTTTTTATATACATATACTATATTTTGAATCCTTAACTTCTTCGTGTATTTACTTTTTTATATTTTGATACCCCTTAGTAAAAAATTTGGTTTCATTACTGCCTTCCATTACCATTAAATTTGATGAGCACCAAATTTAATTTCCATATTAGTAAGAAGTTGTTGAACAAATGACGAGTTATATATTAAACCGGATTCAATCGACCCGATGAGATGACGAGATTGGGGATGTGCACAAATAGCCACTAATAGCACCTGTCTTTATTTTAAAGCCAGTGTTTTAAATGTCTTTAGGCTTTAGCCACTGGTTTAATAAACTTATACCTGACTGGACGAAAATACCCTTCTGCTGTAACTTATACCTACGCTTTTATTAACGATCAGCAGCAGCAGCAACAGCGCACTTCACTGTGATCGTCGAATTTCAAAGTATCGAATTGCAGAAGATTCTCTTCCGATTTTAAACTATATAATTCAACCTTCTCGTCCAAAAATCGATATAAATTTACAGTAAGTTATACTTTTATGTGTTTCTATTGATTTTTATTTCGACATAGTCATACTTTTTCCGATTTCTATTGATTTTTATACAGTAAGTAGAAATTTGATTTTTTTTTTTGGAATTTCTGGATTGATAAGGTTAAGGACATCGCGTCCTGTGATAATTCTATAAAAATTGAGCACATAATATTAAGGACATAGTGTCCTGCTTTTGCAAATTGATTTGAAAAAGTTAAGGACACAATGTCCTCAACTTTGTTGCTGTTGTTCTGTATATTAAGGACATATTGTCATAGTTTTGCAAATTGTTTTGAAAAAGTTAAGGACACTTGGTCCTGAAGTTTGAATTTCAAGTTGAAAAGTTCGGGACACTTGGTCCTATACTTTTACTTACATGTTCAATATCTAAGGACACTTGGTCTTTAACTTACAACTATAAGTTAAAAAGTTAAGGACGGGAAGTCCTTAACTTCAAGTTTCAAGTTCAAAAGTTAAGGACAGGAGTCCTTATGTTTGACTTGCAGGTTCAAAAGTTAAGGACAGACAGTCCTTAAGTTTGAATTACAGGTTCAAAAGTTAAGGACATGCAGTCCTTAACTTTGAGTTCAAAGTTCAAAAGTGAATGACTGTATGTCCTTAACTTTGAGTTTCAAGTTCAAAAGTTAAGGCAAAGTTAAGGACAGGAGTCCTTAATTGTGACTTGCAGGTTCAAAAGTTAAGGACAGGCAGTCCTTAAGTTTGAATTATAGGTTCAAAAGTTAAGGATAGGCAGTCCTTAACTTTGAGTTCAAAGATCAAAAGTTAAGGACTGTCTGTCCTTAACTTTGAGTTTCAAGTTCAAAAGTTAAGGACATGAGTCCTTAAGTTTGAATTACAGGTTCAAAAGTTAAGGACAGGCAGTCTTTAACTTTGAATTCCAAGTTCAAAAGTTAAGGACACTTGGTCCTTAACTTGGTCTTGAACTTACAATACCTGTTCTTAATTATACAAGGATTGCTCTATAAAATATGTCCTGAGTTTCTCATTCTCTTGACTTGCAGGATGGAAACAATATGCATTATTGTTGCTTTTAATGGTAGATGGACTGAAGACTATAAGTATCTTGATCATCAAACAAAGCTTGTTCTAGTACCTGAGGCAATTCGGTTTCAAGAATTCATTAAACAGATCTTTGAAGTTATTGAATTGGATAGAGACAAGTTTGAAGTAGTGATATGATTTGATATCAACCTTGGAACAAGCAAGGGAATGCTTGTATCCAAAGATTTAGATCTTCACACATGTATAGAGTTACTAAAAACTCATTCACTCTTCAAGGGCTGTCGTTTCATTGTTGATATTTCGGAAAGAGTTTTTGGATCAACAAGCAACTTTCAACGTGTCAACAGAGAAACTCAACATGACAATCAAAAAAAATGTCAACAGATAATGGAAATAAATATGGTTGAAACTCAACCAATAACTGAAGAGGTACTTCAAACACATGTCAACAGAGAAACTCAACATGACAATCAAAACAAATTCCAACAGATAATGGAAATAGATATGGTTGAAGCTCAACCAATAACTGAAGAGGTGCTTCAAACATTTGATTCTATTCAAGTAGAAGGACAAAGCATTATAGAGATTGACAACGAACAAGCTCTGGGTATTCAAGTCTTAGAGAGTGCACAGGTAATCGAAGAAGTTGCTGAAAAAACCTCTACTCAACTAACTAGACGAAGGTCAAATTTGAAACAAAAAGAATCCCCAACTACGATATTAAGAGAAAATGCTTCGTTGGATGAAATAAAAGTGGGATCAGTATTTGACAAAAAGAAGAGTATAACTAACTGTTTTTCAAATATAGCAATTAAAGGAAATTTTGAATTCAAGGTTGTTAGATCAAGCTCAACAAGATATTCGTTGAAATGCAATGATGATAGGTGTGGATGGTGTGTGCGTGCTTTTAGAATTAAAGATTCAACACTGTTCAAGATAGTAAAGATTGAGAAAAAGCATGACTGCTCTGTTAACACTATGAAAGCTGATCAAAAGCATGCAACTTCAAAGTTGATTAGTGGTTACATTATCGACAATCTTCGAGACCCAAGGTTTGAAGTTACACCAGCTTTTGCCATGGCAGAGATGCAAAAATTGCATGGACTAGACAATGGGTATCACAAGGCGTGGCGTGCTATTCAACTTGCTTCCGCTTTAATAAGAGGAACTCCTAAAGGGAATTATGAATTATTGTCTTCATACTTGTATATGATGAGAAGTAAAAACCCGGGTATATATAGTAACATAAAGATAGACGACAACAACAGGTAAACAATAAAAAAAAAGTTTATTAGTACGTTTTTAAAATTTAGGACATGTTGTCCTTAACCAGTTAACTTTTGAGCTTGTAACCAGAAGTTTAGGACTGCTGTCCTTAACTTTTGAACTTGTAATTCAAAGTTAAGGACTGCCTGTCCTTAACTTTTGAACTTTGAACTCAAAGTTAAGGACTGCATGTCCTTAACTTTATAACTTGTAACTCTAAGTTAAGGACTGACTGTCCTTAACTTTTAACCTTGTAATCTGAAGTTCAGGACTACCTGTCCTTAACTTCTGTAAACCTTGTTTTATATTGTATTTTCAGGTTTTTTTATATGTTTTATACATATGGATCATCAATATTTGGTTGGAATCATTGTAGACCAGTGATTGATGTTGATGCAACTTTTTTGAAGTCAAAATTTCGTGGTGTTTTAATAATTTCAGTTTCAAAGGATGCAAATAACCAAATTTTACCACTAGCCTTTGGAATAGCAGAATCTGAAAATAACAATTCCTATGAGTGGTACTTTAGTCAGCTTCGCAATGCAATTGGGTGCCGTGAGAATTTAATTTTTTTATCAGACATGCATCAAGCTATTGCATATGGCATTGCAAAGGTATATCCTGAAAGCCATCATGGGGTTTGCATCTATCATTTGGAGCAGAACCTAAAGCGAAGGAAGGTGAAAAGTGAGGTCATAAAACTTTTTCAAAGTGCTGCAAGAGTATACAGGCGCAAAGAATTTGATCTATACATGTCAGATATAGCAAAAGTAGATAAGAAGACTTATGACTACTTGATGGAAGAACCACCGGAAAGGTGGGCACGTTCTTGTAGTCCATGACGAAGATATGACATACTCACAACAAACATAGTTGAGTCAATAAATTATGTCCTATTAGAAGCAAGGGAGCTGCCTATATTAAGAATGATGGATTTCATTCAAGTGAAGCTACAATGTTGGTTTTATGATAGAAGAAATGAAGCAGAAGGAACTTTTTATGATGTTTCTTATTGGGTAGAGGATGAATTGAAGAAAAAGATAGATTTAGCATTTACTTTGAATGTAAGTATTATGTTCTATGTTTAGCTTATGATTTTAATATAATTTAACATAATGTACTAACTTATAATTTTTCAGCATTGAAGGTCTTCCCTATTGATTCATGGCGTTCTAGAGTTGAAGAAGAAGGAATAACTTTCTTGGTGGACTTAAACAAAAGAACATGTGATTTTTTCAGTTTCAATTTGATGAATTACCATGCATACATGCAATTGCAGCTATCGAGAATAGAAACATCAAGAAGTCCAACTTTTGCTCGCACTGGTACTTAAAGGAATCTTGGCTGAAAACATATGAAAGACAAATACATCCTGCAGGACATACTGATTCTTGGATTGTAGCAGAGATTGTTAAGTCACAAATTGTTAAACCTCCAGATTTCAAAGTGCCACCAGGTATAAGGCAGAAGAAAAGGCATATTCCAGGTACCGAGTCTTAAAAAATAACATTCAAATGTGGTCGTTGCAGAAGAATTAGTCATAATAGAACAGCTTGTATATATTCTCCGGCAGTCCATCCATTTTCAAGAAAGCATAGAGAATAGTAGATATATACACTTATGTTTATCGACTCTTTTAAGTTTTTGCTATAAATTGGATCCATTTAGATTATTCTTATTTGAGCAGATATCTAAATTTTCAAAATTTGTTTCTGCTTACGTTTTTTTTGGTTTCTTCTGAGTTCAAAGTTTAAAAGTTAAGGACAGGAGTCCTTAAGTTTGACTTGCAGGTTCAAAAGTTAAGGACAGGCAGTCCTTAACTTTGAGTTTCAAGTTCAAAAGTTAAGGACAGGCAGTCCTTAACTTTGAGTTACAGGTTCAAAAGTTAAGGACATGCAGTCCTTAACTTTGAGTTCAAAGTTCAAAACTTAAGGACTGTCTGTCCTTAACTTTGAGTTTCAAGTTCAAAAGTTAAGGATTGTCTGTCCTTAACTTTGAGTTTCAAGTTCAAAAGTTAAGGACAGGAGTCCTTAAGTTTGACTTGCAGGTTGAAAAGTTAAGGACAGGCAGTCCTTAAGTTTGAATTGCACGTTCAAAAGTTAAGGACAGGCAGTCCTTAACTTTGAGTTCAAAGTTCAAAGGTTGAGGACTGTCTGTCCTTAACTTTTAGTTTCAAGTTCAAAAGTTAAGGACAGGCAGTCCTTAAGTTTGAATTGCACGTTCAAAAGTTAAGGACAGGCAGTCCTTAACTTTGAGTTCAAAGTTCAAAGGTTAAGGACTGTCTGTCCTTAACTTTTAGTTTCAAGTTTAAAAAATAAGGACAGGAGTCCTTAAGTTTGACTTGCAGGTTGAAAAGTTAAGGACAAGCAGTCCTTAAGTTTGAATTGCACGTTCAAAAGTTAAGGACAGGCAGTCCTTAACTTTGAGTTCAAAGTTCAAAGGTTGAGGACTGTCTGTCCTTAACTTTTAGTTTCAAGTTCAAAAGTTAAGGACAGGCAGTCCTTAAGTTTGAATTACACGTTCAAAAGTTAAGGACAGGCAGTCCTTAACTTTGAGTTCAAAGTTCAAAGGTTAAGCACTGTCTGTCCTTAACTTTTAGTTTCAAGTTCAAAAGTTAAGGACAGGAGTCCTTAAGTTTGACTTGCAGGTTCAAAAGTTAAGGATAGGCAGTCCTTAAGTTTGAATTACACGTTCAAAAGTTAAGGACAGGAAGTCCTTAACTTTGATTTCAAAGTTCAAAAGTTAAGGACACTTGGTCCTTAACTTTGAATTTGAAGTTCAATTACACTTAGTCATGAACTAATACTAACAAGCTCAATGGACAAATCAACACTTGAGAGAAACAAAGAAACTAATAACATGATGCCTTGATATTACTTCTGAAATTGTAATTTTGCATAGCTATGACAAAAAATTATGCTACGCAAACAAAATATAAGTGCCTTTTGAGGAATTTACAGAATATTTCAGAATTCATATGGATTCTTTACAGTAATTTTATACAAAAGATCAACCACAACCAATTTTTTTCCAAATAAACTACAACTCCTTCGGACAACAAGTTTCATTTTCACTCTCATAGTCATCGCCAACATTTTATGGTGGTGTATCATAACCAGAATTTCTTTTCCACTCACCATGTGCCCAAAGATTTGCGGCAAGTTCTTTTTAAAGTCTTTTATGTCTTCAGGTTGGAATTTTTCCACATCCTTTTCAATCCTCAACAACTCCACATATTTGATCAGGAATGCACCACAATCAGTCCTAAGAAAAATGTAAGATATGGAGTGAATTAAATAATAAATCTAAAGTACATATAAATAATATAACAAATAACAACACGTAAAATCCAGTTTGGTGTGGTCATCTTTGCCACTGAATATCAAATTTGTTGAAGGCATTTCCAAAAGACATGTGATGTTTGTCAAACTGTGAGAACTTTAGCAAGTGGGGGATCATGCGTGCATACATTTCCATGTGATTCATTCCTGTCTCATATGGCTCACTATATATGGAATCGTACACATCAATCTTTTTCTGATTCAAGTCCAATACCCCCAAAAGAAAGTGTGTCACAGCATTATCATCTTCTGAAGGAAGCCGACATGGAAAAAAGATTTTGTCAACCTCTGTCCAAGCAATTCCACATCTACGACTGTCCCCCCACACATATGGTGTCAGAAACAACTGATTATCACCAGCACACCAAAACTCATTAGTAGCATCTTCACTGAAATCTTTATACACAAGCACCATATAGTTATAAAAAAGAATATCTGTAGTAATGAAACGAAAAGGATGGTCGCGAGGGTGGTAGCATTCCTTCTTTCTCAGATAATATAGGGCAATGTCAATATGATTCATAAAAAGGCAAAAAATAAAACAAATCCATCAGTCATAAAATAACTAAAAAATGATAAATTAAGAATAAAGAAAATAAATGCCTTGCGAATTATCAAACCTTACCATCAAGTACAAAGCTACTATCTGAAAGCTCAAGGAAGAACATTTTGCTACTAATTTTTTGATGATACAATTTGTATTGATTCTTTCTTACACCATTATCATCAGCATATATATCAGTTTGTCCCCTGAAAATTTTGAAAATATCGAAGTTAGAAGTTAGTCCTGAACTTAGCCTTTCAAGTTGAAAAGTTAAGGACAGGCAGTCCTTAAGTTTGAATTACAAGTTCAAAAGCTAAGGACACTTGGTCCTGCAGTTTGAGTTTCAAGTTCAAAAGTTAAGGACACATGGTCCTGAACTTAGACTTACAAGTTCAAAAGTCCAGGACACTTTGTCCTTAACTTAGACTAACAAGTATAAAAGTTAAGGACTGTCTATCCTTAACTTATAGTTCCAAGTTTAAAAGTTAAGGACACGAGTCCTTAAGTTTGACTTGCAGGTTCAAAAGTTAAGGACAGGCAGTCCTTAAGTTTGAATTACAGGTTCAAAAGTTAAAGACATGCAGTCCTTAACTTTGACTTACAAGTTCAAAAGTTCAGGACACTTGGTCCTAAACTTTGAATTCCAAGTTGAAAAGTCAAGGACACTTGGTCCTAAACTTTGAATTTTAAGTTGAAAAGTTAAGGACACTTGGTCCTTAACTTTGATTTTCAAATTCAAAAGTTAAGGACACTTGGTCCTAAACTTAGACATACAATCACAGAAGTTAAGGACACTTAAATTTAGCAATTTCAATATCAACACACTTAGCCCTAAATTAAAAGTTACAAGTTAAGGAGACGAATTTAAGCAATTAACAAATAATGAAATACATTAAGGGACTTACTGTTTTTTGCAACCTTTCCTTTTCTCTTTGCCCAACCACACAATGAATTTCTTCAATAAGTTTGCATCATCTTTGGCATAATGGAAAACACATCTACGAGTATATGTTGATTTTATCCAGCCCGAACTCTTGGGAGTATTTTCATTTTGCGCCATCGATGTTCCTGCTTTTCTTTCCTGATCAAAAGGAGATTTCAACTTCCAACTAAGCTTTTTATCCATTTTACCTCGACCAAGCTCTTCTTCAACATTTCCTTCAACCTCCATAGACAAACCCCCATCAATGCTCATTTGTGTACTTGGAGGAGTAGGANACACAATCAATACCTGTCTTGTTCACACTGCCTTCTTGTGTTTTTTCAACAGACAATTCAGCTAACATATTGCATGCATCATTTTCTTTATCTTCCAAATGCACATTTTTTTTATCTTGCAATTGTTCTCCATGTTCTTCAGTTGCAAGTTCACAAGATTCTGCAAAATATTTACAAAAGCTAACACAATTAGTACTTGTTACTAATGTTTGATTAAAACAAACATGTATAAAATTAAAAAAAAATATTGTCTAACCATTTGCAATTATCAAGATCATCCCAGTTAAATCATTATCTTCACTAGCATTTTCTTGGCTTCCAATATTGTCGGTAAGAGAGCGAGGTGTAGAGAGATCACATGTTCCATCTATGCATTTGGAAACAATCTCAGATATGCTTCTTCGTTCGGTATTTTCTAGGTCTTGAGATTGTACTCCACTCTAGCTTCTTCCCTTGCAGTATTAGGTCTCTTTTAGTTGTATCTAGATGTACGGTACTCCTTCCTCCTCCAAATTTAGCTTTCCTCGTCAAATCAGTTGCCTGAGAGGAGAGCTCACATTCTAGAGAGAGAAAGTTTCAAATGCTTCATTGTTGTTACATCTACTGAAAGAATAATTATCGTTTGTTTTTTATCCTATCTATTGTTTTGCCTTTTAGTAGTATTTGGTGAATGCTTCTAATTTTATATTCTGGAAAAANCACTAAAACTAACATTCAGTATATAATGAAAATTTTATCTAACCTTGATTGGCACAAGTTTGAACACCAAATTTCTCTTTATATGACAGAGGTGTAGAAAGATCATATGTTCCTTCTAAGCATTTGCATACAATCTCACTAACACTTGTTCCCAATGGACTTTCTAAATCCTCCTGAGATTGCAATCCACAACATTTACAAATTTTTTCTGTTACTCCTGTCTCTTTTGAATTTTCCTGGTCTTGACATTCTCCTACATCTTGAACTTCCACTCCATCAATAGATTCTACAAATATTTGTAATCACAAAAAAGTTTATATGTATTACGCTATTGAATATAAATTTCAATGAAAAAAAATTCAAAATCTATATCTAACCTTTCCTAATATCAGTGACGTTCTCAGTTTCATCATCTAGATGTGAATCTCTAAAATCACTTTCATACTGAACATCTGCATGCACATCCATATCATCACGTTCATCACCACCTGCATCTTTGTTAATTGTAACAGTAGCCTCTGTACCACGACAATGATCATCAACTCCATCTTTAGTAATCGGAACACTAGATTCTCTCTCTATGTTCCTTTCATCAGGTTTCACATAAATCTTCAACAAAGTATCAAGCTTTGATCCTAGAGTTTTCTTTAAATCCTGAGAAAGAAAATAAGTTAGAAAGTTCAAGACAGGTAGTCCTAAACTTCAAGTTACAAGTAAAGAAGTTAAGGACAGGCAGTCCTTAACTTAGAGTAACAAGTTCAAAAGTTAAGGACAAGTAGTCCTTAACTTTGAATTCCAAGATATAAAGTTAAGGACACTTGGTTCTTAACTTACAGTTATAAGTTAAAAAGTTAAGGACAGGAAGTCCTTAACTTCAAGTTTCAAGTTCAAAAGTTCAGGACATATGGTCCTGAACTTAGACTTACAAGTTCAAAAGTTAAGGACAGGCAGTCCTTAACTTTGAATTCCAAGTACAAAAGTTAAGGACAATGGTCCTGAACTTCAAGTTTCAAGTTCAAAAGTTCAGGACATATGGTCCTGAACTTAGACTTACAAGTTCAAAAGTTAAGGACAGGCAGTCCTTAACTTTGAGTTACAAGTTCAAAAGTTAAGGACACAAGGTCCTGAACTTAGACTAACTGAAATTAATGATATTACCTTGATTTCATTCTCAATTTTTTTTTTCTGATACAGATATTTTCTGATTTATTCTTGTAACTTCAACATACAGATCCTTTTTAAAACTCTCTGATAATCTCTGTATCAAAAACCATAAAAACAAAAAAGTCTCTTAAGCAAAATATAATCAAATAAAAAACTAATGTTATTCAAAGACAGAAAACCTACTTTAACAATTTCCTTAAGCATGGCTTCATCAAATTGTGTGGAAGAAGGCATTGAGCTTTGATCTTGAGAAATTGGCTCTTGCACACTAATAGGCTCTGTATCTTCTTCAATAGGAATAAATGGTGCCACCTCGATCAACTTAAACACCTATTATATAACAAAAAAACATAAGCTTTCAGAACTAAAACAAATAAACCAAAAAAAATTAGCTATGTAACGACCTGACCGGTCGTTTTGAGCTTTTACACTTTGTTCGTCAGTTCCCGGGCATGAGTTGCCCCGTGTGGTGTATTATGACTTATGTAAATCGTTGGTTTTGGTTTCAGGTTAATCAGAATGAATTTGGAAGAGCAGTTCTCAGTTTAAAGTTTAAAATTTGAAAGGTTTGACCAATATTTGACTTGCTTGTATACGATCTTGGATCGGAATTTTTATGATTTGGTTAGCTCCATTAGGTGATTTGGGACTTGGGAGCGTGATCGGAATGCATTTTGGAAGTACGTGGAAGGTTTAGGCTTGAATTGGCGAAATTGAGATTTCGGCATTTTCCGGTTGATAGGTGAGATTTTGATAAAGAGGTCGGAATGATATTTCGGAAGTTGCAGTAGTTCCGTTATGTCATTTGGGATGTGTGCGCAAAATTTCAGGTTATTCGAACATGGTTTGGTTGGCTTTTTTATCAAAAGCAGAATTTGGAAGTTTTTAGAAACTTAGGCTTGAATCCGAGGTGATTTGGTTGATTTAGTGTTGTTTGAAGTGTTTTGATGATTGGAACAAGTTTGAATAAGGTTTTTCGATATGTTGGTGCCTTTGGTTGAGGTCCCGGGGGCCTCGGGATGATTTCGGGTGGCTAACGGGGAGATTGGAGATTTGTTGCAGCAGCTGATATTGCTGCTTCTGGTGTTTCGCACCTGCGGTTTGGGGACCGCAGGTGCGGTGTTGCACGTGCGGAAAGTGAAGGCGCAGATGCAGTGTGGAGAGGTAGAGTCAGGAACCGCAGATGCGGTATGGGGACCGCACCTGCGGAGTCGCAGATGCGACCAGTTGACCGCAATGCGGTATGTGGCCGTTAAGTGAGTTCCGCAGAAGCGGAGGAGTTGACCGCATATGCGGTACTTCAGAAGCGGGTTTTGGACCGCAGAAGCGGAAAGGCCTGGGCAGACCATATATGTTATTTCATTTCGCGATTTTGGGTTATTTCACCATTGTTGCCTTCGACCTTGGAGCTTTTTGGGCTATTCTAAAGAGAGAAATCAAGAGACTTTATTAAGGTAAGGAATTTTGGACCTAAAAATCAATTCTATGGTTATATTTCATGAATTTAGGGCTGTAATTAAAGGAATCAAGGGGCGAAAAATGGGGGATTAGGGCTTGAGTTTAAGAGGCCTTTAAATGGGGATTTGAGGGGTCATTTGGACTCCGATTTTAGTATTTTTGATATGTATGAACTCGTGGGGAGATGACGAATCTATTGATGTAAAAATTTCTGAGTTTCGAGAAGTGGGCCCGGGGCTCGGTTTTGGTAATTTCGGGATTTGTGCCCTTTATTGATTGTTTTCGCTTGGGCTTTGTTCCCTTGGCATATTTTGACGTCCTCGTTCTGATTTTGGATAGATTCGACGCGCGTGGAGGCCAATTCAAGGGGCAAAGGCATCGCGAGCTAGAGATTTAGCCGGTTCGAGGTGAGTAATGATTGTAAATGATGTTCTGAGGGTTTGAAACCCCGGATTGCACATCGTAGTGCTATATTGAGGTGAGGCACACGCTTGATGACGAGCATGGGGTCGTGCATTATTGGGGACTGTGACTTGGTCCGTCCCGATTGATGATTTTATCGCGTATTTGACAGGAATCTATTTGTTATCATCCTTATTTGGGCTGAATGCCATATTTGGGCTTCGTGCCAACTATTTGAACCCTTCGGGGATCTTTGTTGATATTTCCTCATTGTTTTTATATTTGAACTCAGTCATGTTATTTTCCACTGTTTTCAAAACTCAACCATGTTCTTTCAGTTTTAATACTCAAATGATATTTAAATGATGTTTTGGGCTGAGAAACACTATTTTACTTTTGCCCGAGAGGCTTATGTGATTTTTGACTGAGTAAGGCCGAGGGCCTGTGTTGTGAGGATATCTTTTGGGTCGGGTTGCACGCCGCAGCGGTGATACACTGATACTGATGTGAGGCCGAGGGCTTGAGATATGTACGCTACAAGGTGGCTTGATTGATATGAGGCCGAGGGCCTAGATTTGATGCCACGAGATGGCTTGTTATTGCGCTTGGGCCGTAAGGGGCCCCTCCAGGAGTCTGCACACCCCCAGTGAGCGCGGGTACCCATTGTGATGTGAGATATAGCCCGAGGGGCTGGTATTGTTCTATGTGATTGCCCGAGGGGCTGGTACTGTTCTGAGATATTGCCTGAGGGGCAGATTTGTTGACATTGTGCCCGAGGGGCGAACCTTATGTGCTTATCTTTCTTATTTGCCTGTCATTTACCTGTTTAAATGTGTATTTGTACCCGAGGGGCGGATTTCTGTGCTTATCTGCACTAGTTGTTCTGCATTCATTTGCGTAACTGTTGAAAAAGTCTTTTTCAAAGAAGTTTAAACTGAGCTAAGATGTTTTAAGGGATTTTATAGCTTCATTGCTTTCTACTGGCTTTTGAAACTGCTTCTATACAGCATGTTGATGCTCTTTTCGTGATTTCTTATCACTCAGTCTTTATTTATGATTATTACTCACTAAGTTGGCAGTACTCATTTTACTCCCTGCACCTTGTGTGCAGATTCAGGTATTTTCTGAGCTTGGTGGCAGTTGTCATTGGAGTTAGCAGGGTAGCTGCCTGGCGATCGCGGCTCTGCTTTCTCCCTCTTTATTCCTCCTCATGTATTATTGAAATCTTCCGACAATTTCGGTCTTGATGTGATTAGACAATTGTAGTAGATGCTCATGACTAGTGACACCCCGGTTTGGGCTGTGCTTGGGTTGTACTTCCGCATTGTTATGATATTATCCGCTGTTTAGCATTATTAAATCATGTTTTAGCCTGTTGTATTGCTGTTTAGCTGTTTAACTTCGAATTGGAAATGTGTCGGCTGGCCTTGTCTTCACGAGAGGCGCCATCACGACCGGGTTTGGGTTTAGGATCGTGACAAGCTAGTAATTAGATTAACTTACATTTTCATTATGGAAGTATTTTTTACACAGAGAATCATATTGTGGAGATTTCATATCCGAATAACATAACATCCGAGGAAAACCACATTCTCGGAAGTTTACAAATTATTTTTCCTGGAAAATAGGAATTACTTCCATAATCCAAACACAAAAGGCAAAAGGAAATCCAAGTATAGTGTAGCTATCCTTGTCTTTATCTTTGACTTTCTCTTTCTCAATCTCATTCTCGGTGGGCTTCAAACAACTCTTCAATGATTTTAATAACGTTTCATAAGAAAGAGAGCCCCAGTTGAAAGAAGAGCAGAGTTCATCATTGTCTACAATTTTCATTAGCTGCTCGGACACATTCCTATTCTTCCAGTTCCCCATCAAAACAGATTCAACAAAATAAATTATTGCCAACTTCACAGCATCATCATCGCTGCCTACAAATGATGCAGTTGTACCATGTGGGTGACTAGTAATAAAATTAAACAAATCACCCAACTCAACTCTATCCTTTCCGGGGAAATCGACTTTCAAAAGCCTATTCTCTTTTTCATGCAAGCCTTTGATTTCCAGTGAAGAATAATACTTCAAACCAGTAATTATATAAAATGCTTCACGTGTAAACTTAATTTCACGGTCAAAAACCTTGAAAGTCATCGAATCAGGGTCATTATTTACAATTTCTGAAAGCAATACACAATGAATAAGTTTACCACAGAACTTTACACTTTGTAATCGAAAAAAGTTTCCGAAAATACCATCCCTCAACTTCTTCCACTGCCTGTTTGACAAAAAAGTTTTGATTGTTTCCTTATACTATAAATCTCCTTTCCAATAGATCATAAAATTACGCCAAACATCAAACGCGAACACACGATCTCCTTCCATTATCACACTACAAAGAAGGAAAAAGAAAATAAAGATTAGGACTTACAGTTAGTTGGAGGGACTTGGTCCTTAACTTCAAGTGTCAAGTAAAAAAGTTAAGGACAAGTCGTCCTTAACTTAAAATTTCAAGTTGAAAAGTTAAGGGCAATAGGTCCTGAACTTCAAATTTGGAGTTCAAAAGTTAAGACACTTGGTCCTTAACTTCAAGTTTCAAGTTAAAAAGTTAAGGACAGGCAGTCCTTAACTTATAGTTTCATGTTGAAAAGATAAGGACACTTGGTCCTGAACTTCAAGTTTCAAATTCAAAACTAAAGGACACTTGGTCCTTAACTTTGAATTCCAAGTTCAAAAGTTAAGGACACTTAGTCCTGAACTTTGACTTACAAGTTCAAAAGTTAAGGACACTTGGTCCTTAACTTAGAGTTACAAGTTAAAGAGGTAAGAATAGGCAGTCCTTAACTTATAGTTTCAAGTCAAAAGTTAAGGACACTTGGTCCTTAACTTAGAGTTACAAGTTAAAAAGGTAAGAACAGGCAATACTTAACTTATAGTTTCAAGTTAAAAAGTTAAGGACACTTGCTCCTAAACTTCAACTTTCATGTTCCAAAGTTAAGGACACTTGGTCCTTAACTTCAAGTTTCAAGTTCAAAAGTTAAGGACACTCAGTCCTTAAATTTGAGTTCCAAGTTCAAAAGTTAATGTCGTTTGGTCCTTAACTTTTATGAACACAGTTAACTAAAAATTCATAAACACAGTTAGCTTATGAATTCCTACGACTATTTTTATGAAATGTCCTTACATAATCAAATATATTGATTGAACCACAAACACATTTCACATTTCAATACCAAAAATTTCTAAATAACAGCATCATAAAAATACGCTACTTCTCCGACACCGAATCAACTTATAATGATCATTTTTGAAATTTCACACATACTTGACACAACATTGATCGCGATTACACATATACAAAAACAAAAGTGCATAAACGAAAAAAAAAATTACCAGTTCGATCGTTCGATGCAGAGAAGATGAAGAAGGAGAAAGATTAACTGCAGCTCGTTTGCATGCAAGGATGATACAGATGCTGAGAACACACGAAACATGACCTGAAATATTCGCTCTTAAATTTTCCCTCTTCTGAATGAATAAAACAAAGGTTTGGGAATATAAGAATTGAAGAAAGGGTAAAACTGTCTTTTTCCTATTAGTAGTGGCTATTTTTGCTGAGCATTATAATTAGAGGATAAAAATTAAAGACCACCTTAATTAATGGCTACTACACGCCATTTTTACGACGAGATTAATATTAGAGTTAGCACTGTTCTCTGTTAACCAAATTTTGAATTTACTGAATAATTCTAAAAACATTACGTTTTGAGTTGCAGCAAAGTTGAGATAAGAGTGACAATTGGGCTTCTAAACAACATCAGACTTCTTTTCTGGACAGCCCAATTCCTGTGAGGAAAACTTATATAGATGTCCCGAATAAGTCTCAACTTACCAACCTCTAGCCATTAGTCATAAACTTATTAAAACTAGCCAATCACATATAATGCAAAATCAAATAAATAAGGTTCTTTCTCTCAAAGAATCACACGCAAAAATCTCCTTTCACATTTTTAAGCGTGATTAGCAACATTAGAAGCAAGACGGAAAGGAAATTTCTAGGATGAGGTAGCAAATAAAGTGATGGAATACAAAAAATATATATGTACAATATTCCAAAAATCTAAGCAAAAAAGGATCTTTTTCAATGGGTATAGTTGAAGTTCATTGAAAACATATAGATAAGTCAATATACAAAATTTGAGGAAGATTGGAGGTGCTTTGGACTGGTTTGGTATCAAAATTCGTACGAGCTCAAAAAATTCTTCTGAGACACATGTATCACGCGTGTATCTTGCACATGGGTATACATAAATATACATGTGATACACAATTGATACAAATATAATACATATGTTATACACAATGATACACAGTGTGATACACATATCATTTTTTCCATGTTCGTTTTTTACTTCGAATTTTCAATTCAAACCACCTCAAAATTCCACCAATCATCCCAAATTGAGATTCAAGCTCCTAAAGATGTACTCAGTCTATTCTAACAACACCCACTCAAAAGAAAGCAAAGATTTGACTCTTTTGGCTACAAATAGCTAATTGGCTACTATTAGTAATATTTGGCTAATATTAGTAATATTTTATGAATCAACCAATTTTTGTAATAAGTTACTTACAAATGGAAATAACTGGTAGTTTCCTTTTCCGTGAAAGGCTTGGCAGCAGCCTTATGCAACCCAGTTGTGCTTTACCCAACCACAAAAATTATTTCATTAAATTAAACCATGTAAAGGGGAAACAATTGGCTCTTTCTTGTCTCCCTTTTTTCCATAGAACTAGTAATGTGATGCAGAAACAGACACGAAAAAATGTATCTTCAGTGTGTGAACACTTAGGGGTCGTTTGGTAGGAGGTATAAGAGTGTTGAATAGGGAGTATTAGCAATGCAGGTATTAATAATGCTTTTAGTTATGCTGACATTAGTTATGTTGGGATTATATCTTATCCACTGTTTGGTTTGGTGTATTAAAACATCGCATAATTTCTAAAAAAATTGGTTGTTTACAAAAATACCTCTATATTCTTTAACTTTATACACATTGAGGGATTTGATTATGTTTTTAACCATGCCAATGCAAGTATTAAAAACTTTGTATTGCTAATACCATAGTTTGCTATGTATTAGTTATACATAGGATAATACCAAATATGATGTATAACTAATACAAGTATTAGTTGTATTAGTTATACATAGGTTGAAAAACTATACTGAACAAGGGATTAGTAATACACAAAGCTAATGCTTGCATTATTTTTTCTAATACCTCCTACCGAACAATCCCTTAGTGGTTTGGTTGGTGGGATAAGGGATGACAATTTCGAGATAAAATGTGGAATTATTTTATTCTTAGTTTTGTTATGGGTATTAACTAGTTCGGGAACCATTTTGTACTAAACTAGTGCGACTAGTTATTTCATATAGAAGCTGGGATAATTAATCCTATGGAATATCCCAACCCATGAGATATCCTTGTCTATCCTATCCTGATAACGGAGCGACTATTACCAGCAAGGATTGTGATAGGATGAATAGGATATATGCATGTTTAACTAGTTTAGTCATTGATATAAAAAAATTTGTTAGATTTAAGGTACTCCAATATGGATACCGATCGTCGGGTTGGAATAAAAAGAAGAAAACTCTCAAGGTATTGGTCATAACTGAAAACCTTGAAGTATGAGTATAATGAAACAAAACAAAAAACAAACTGAAAATTCAAACATTGCAGACTCCATAGTAACAAGAAACTCAGAGAAATAATTCCCTCAAAAAAATCTTTGTACTTTCCGTTTAATTTCCCTACGTACCTATATACTCCAATTCATGACACAGTATACAATTCCCTCTCTCCCTTAGTCCAATATTTCCTTACAAACAGCTAATCAAGAACAACAATATGGGTTCCATTTCTTCTCACTCACAAAATTCTCATCAATCCCAAACAAACCATGCTAATTGTCGAATTGGATTTCGTGTTACTACGCTGCAACGAAGTCGTGGACTCGATTCACGTTAATTCCAGGCCTTTTGGAGAATCACGTGCTGAAGGGTTATCGAGGAGATAATTTATGTATTTGACCTTAATTGGAAGTCGACAATGCTACAATGATGTTGAAGGGGTTGAACTAACGATTATGTTCAAGAAATCGACATAGAAGTTGCTCCTTCAGTGATTAAGTACAATGTTCGTACTGACATTTGGTCTAAATGTCTGAGGTTTATGATCCTGTATTGGATGAATGGAAACAATCCCCTAACATTAGCACCATGAGGTACTGTTAGACGTGTATGCTTATCTCATGCATCTAAAAGTTTAAACGGTTCACATATTTAAGTAGTTAATTATATTATTATATCTTATAGGCCACGAGTTCGAGTATGAAAGCAGTTACTAATGCTTGTGTTAGGGTAGGTTGTCTACATCACACCCCCTGGGTGCGGCATTTCCCTAGATCATGCGTGAATGCGAGATGCTTTGTGCACTGTGATGTCCCCTTTTAATTATCTTAAAACGCCCTCAAACATGTCAACTTGATTTTTTTCTCGTGGACCAAAACATGGAATATCAACTCTTACTTGCTTTGATACCATGCTGAAATAGGTGATTGTTTTATTTGTAAATCTAAATTATTGAAGAAAACATACTTTAGTTACTTATTTATGTTATGTCTCAACAGCTACATAAGTTTGTTTCATTGTTACAAAAGAATAAGAGGTACAATACTCCTAAGCAAGTATTGACTCAAATTTTCCATCCACCTCTATATATACTTACTATTGTATGGACTGGGAAGCCACTGGTTTGGTTTCTGACATTTCTGTGAAATAAATTATTATTGTCAGTGGATCATCAAATATCTCACGCTGAGTGCTTACCATTATTTTTTAAATGAGAGATGTGTATTTTTAGACGCTCAATAATAGAAGGCAAAATACATATTTATATATATTATATATTATTGGTGAAATTATAAGTAATTACAGTTGAAAATAAGATGAAAAAAAATAAATAAATATTCTTCAGGTTGAGGCGCGGATATCTCGCTCTCTTTAAGGAGATTCAAGCCCAGCCCACTGCGGTAGCATCTTCACCGGTCCAGCAGTAACACTCCTGACTTGTCCCCTCCAGGATGCAACAGCCGTATGACTCGAACAAACTCTGGACAAGTTGTTGAGTCCAAAGCTCCACCAAAATGAACACCTTCCTTCAACAAAAATAATATTCTCTTTTGTAGAGAATAAGTTGGAGACTTAGATTTTCTCCTTCTTATAACTCTCTTTTTCACTACACCAAGTTCACTTTTTTCATACACACTACCATATTTTCCCACACCAAACACAAAGAAGAAACACCACTATTTATAGGTGTAGAATTTCTTCCATGAAATAAATAACAAAGTAGTGGCATAATAAAGTTATAGAACATGGTTGGTTGGTACAAAATTTAATATTTAGTGGGTAATTAGTGGTAGATCATGGCACTAGTGGTTTCAAGAGTTACACAAAAATAATGACCACTTTCTTGCCAATTTATAACCACTATCTCACAAGAAATAATGCACTTTAATATTATAATTTTAATATTAAAATGCACTAACACCAACATTCCCCCACTCATTTTAATATTAAAATAAGAGAGTTTACCAGTTGAAGGGAGACTATTATGCATAATGAAGGTGTGTGCTCTACATTGAACCTCCACTTAGTAAAACAGCAATATCTACTCTAGAGTCAGTAGTGGTCTCAGACTTGAACTATGACTGCTTTAGGGAAATAAAGTATCACCACTTACACATAATAATCAAGGTGTTGACATGAGCTTCATTAGCCGGCACATTACGCCCTTGTGCTATCCCAGTTTTCATGAGTGTCCTTGAGAACAAGCCCAATTCTCATAGGAAGCGGCCTACGTCCACACTCACATAGGTAAAATCTGTCAAGGGTGCTCCTGTAACTCTAACACCCCACTCATACGAGCTACAGATTTTCATTAAGAGTTAATAAAACTCAACCTCGAAAATCATTACGAGATAAATGCACTTACATCATAGGGATGGAACAATAATAAAAATAATGCATTTTAAATCAAGTCATCATATGATTTGTTCTTCCCATTGAACCTGGTTATAGGATCTCTAGTCCCCAGATTAGGTTTTCTCATATATGACTTATGAGTTTATGGGCTTCAATCTCATCCCCCTCTATGTACTCCAGACCATTTCTCTTGCCAAGGCCTTGGTTAGTGGATCTGCAAGATTATCAAATAATCAACATTAATAGTACCACTTGTCAAATAACTCATAATATTATATTTTTCTCCTTATGGGTCTGGATTAACCGTTCTAATAACGGTTTTGTACTCTACCAATAGCAGCGGTGCTATCACAAAAAACTAAAATAGGAAGAATTGGTTTTTCAAAATAAGAAATTGGAACTAATAAATCTCTCAACCAATTCGCTTCCTCACTAGCTGAAGCTAAAGCAATTAGCTCAGCCTCCATGGAAGAGTTAGCAATTATTGTTTTTTTTTTCAACAAATAGCACCACCTCTCAAAAATAAAATGTTCCAATCTGCATCAGAAAAGCCTTCAAGTACAGCAGGATATATTTTATAAGAAAAGCCATGGGTTTTTGTTCCAAGTAAATACCTCATAACTCTTGTTATGGCATGCCAATGTTCATTATCTGGGTTGCTTGTAAACCTGCTAAGTACTCATACTGCGTATGCAATCTCAAATCAAGTGTAATCAGTCACATATTCTCAAACTTCCAATTAAGCTAGTATATTCCTTTTGATTTATCACATCATTGTCACTTTGTAGAGGAGATAACACTTGAATCAAAAGGGGTTACAACATGCTTGCAATCAATAAAATTATAATTTTTTTCAAAATTTCCTCAACATAATGTGACTGGTCAAGGAAATTTACATCACATGTTCTAGTAATTTTCATTCCAAGAATGAAATTTGCCTCATCTCAAAATGGCTACTCAGCATGCTCTTAGTTTCTCCAATCGCGTATATGTTAGAGCCAAATATTAGCAAATCATCAGCATAGAGGCAAATATTACATGTGAATTACTCAAAGACTTATGATAGATGCACTTATCACACTCTTTGATTTAATGAACTTTTACTCCTACATGAATTTTCAAATTTTTCATGCAAGAATTATTTATTATTATTGTGATGACCCGAAAAGTCATCACTTGTTTTAGAAATAAATTCAGCATTCCGAGGCCAAAAAGCTTCCTTTTTACCTCACCTCGATTTGCGTGCGCAGTCCGGGCGTGTAGCCGGAAAGCCTATATGAGAAAATCTGCGAAAAATAATAAATTTTGTCTTTAAAATAAATTTAAGTTGACTTCGGTCAACATTTTTAGTAAACGGACCCGGATCCGTATTCCGACGATCCCGGGAGGTCCGTAAGAAAATATGGGACTTAGGCGTATGCCCGGAATCGAATTCCAAGGTCCCAAGCCCGAGAAATAAATTTTTAAAGAAAATTGTTTTCTAAAATTATTATTGAGATTTGGAAATGAATTGTGATTGGAACTTGATGGTATCGGGTCCGTATTTTGGTTCCGGCGCCCGGTACAGGTCTTATATGTGATTTAAGATAAGTCGGTGAAATTTGGTAAGAAACGGACTTGAAACGACGTGAATCTGATCGTTTTTGAGAAAAATTGGAAATTTGAAGTTCTTAAGAAATTTCATGATTTTGATGCTAAATTCATAGGTGTTGATGTTATCTTGGTGATTTGAGTGCACGAGCGAGTCTGTATGAGGTTTTTTGGGTTAGTGTGCATGTTTGGTTTGGAGCCCCGAGGGCTCGGGTGAGTTTTGGATAGGCCACGGGGTGAAATTTGGAATTAGAGTGTTGCGGAATTTAGCTGGTGTGTTGCAGGCCAATGCGAAGCCTGGCTCGCAAATGGGAAGGCTATGTCGCAAATGCGAAGTTGCCCAGGCCAGTCCTTCCTCGCAAATGCGAACCACACATCGCAAATGCGATGTCCCCCGTTGTGGCCAGTCGTCGCAAATGCGACTCCTCCATCGCAAATGCGACTTCGCATTTGCGACAGGTCCATCGCAAATGCGAAGGAGACCTGAAAACTGGCTGTGTCGCAAATGCGACATTTTTCTCGCAAATGCGAAAGTCCAAATTTTCTGAAGGGTTCGCAATTGTTCGCAATTCCCATATTTGCAACCTGCAATTTTTTATGCTTAGCCGAAAATCAACCCTTTTTCACATCTTTTCAAAACATTAACTCCCTAGGGCGATTTTTCTAGAACAACCCTTCTTCCAAATCGATTGTAAGTCAATTTTAACTCGTTTTCTTCCATCATTTACATCTTTTAACATGATTTCAACTCAAAATCAATGATTTTCATGAGGAAATTGGGTGTTTTGGGTAGAACCTAGGTTTTTCAAATTTTGGGAATTTGGACTTCGATTTGAGGTCCGATTTCAAAACAAATTATATATTTGAGTTCATAGGTGAATGGGTAATCGAGTTTTTGTTCGAACCTCGGGTTTTGACCATGTGGGCCCGGGCTGATTTTTGACTTTTTGGGAAAAGCTTTAGAAAACCTATTTCCATGCATTAGAAATTATTTATTTAGCATTCATTGATGTAATTAAGTAACTTGTGACTAGATACGAGCGAATTGGTGGTGGAATCAAGAGGTAAAGCTATAGTTGAGGCTTGAACTGTGTTCGTGGCATCGAGGTAAGTGTTTGGTCTAACCTTAGCTTGAGGGATTAGGAGTTATGTCCTATTTGCTACTTGTTTCTTGTTGAGTACGACGTATAGGCATAGTGACGAGTATCTATATGTTGGTGTCGAGCATGACTGTGAGTCTTGAATTGTAATTTATTGTGTTCTTAAATAATACTACGGATGCTTAAGTTGATGATTCTCTGTATTGAGCAAGGATTATGATTATTCTCGTGGAAACTACTTATGACTGAGTATTGGTGTTAGATGAGGTAGTTAGATGTTGGAACAAGTTTGGTTATAGCTGTTTCTCCCTTGCCGGGGTAGTGTAGTTCCTTATTGATCCCTTGCCGGGACTCTTGTTATGGTTGTTGTTGATTGCATATGTGGATCGGGTTGCGCGCCGCAACAATGACATATTTGGATCAGGTTGCATGCCGCAATAATATTATATGTGGATCGGGTTGCACGCCGCAACAATGATATGATTGGATCGGGTTGCACGCCGCAACAATAATATAATCGGATCCGGTTGCACGCCGCAAC
Source organism: Nicotiana attenuata (assembly GCF_001879085.1). Classification (NCBI taxonomy): domain Eukaryota; kingdom Viridiplantae; phylum Streptophyta; class Magnoliopsida; order Solanales; family Solanaceae; genus Nicotiana; species Nicotiana attenuata. Next base: position 141,899 of record NW_017670820.1, read on the forward strand.
AGTGTTGTTATATGTTGGGATCGGGTTGCCGCCGCAACAATTGTTGATACAAAGTGTTCATAGATTGGATACAAATTTCCTTATTGTTTTGCTGTGAATTCTAAGTTGTCCCTATGCCTTTATTCTTGATTTACTGTTGATATTGATATACCCCGCAGCATGTACACCCTCCCATCTTTACTTGTTTATTCCTGTTTTATTTCCCGCTGTATATTATATAACTGCACAGGTTTGTTGGTAGTCTGGTCCTAGCCTCGTCACTACTTCGCCGAGGTTAGGCTAGGCACTTACCAGAACATAGGGTCGGTTGTGCTGATACTACACTCTGTACTATTTTGTGCAGATCCCAGTGCTGCAGATTTCGGACCGCAGTGAGGTCTCAGCTTCTTGCTTACCAGGCGACCCGAGGTAGTCCTGCAGGCGTCCGCAGGCCTTGGCGTCTCCCTCTATCTACTTTTCCTGCTTCTCTTATGTAGTTCCAGAGACAGTATTTTGTTATTTCTTTCAGACCCTTATTTGTAGTACTCTTAGACAGTCAGTGAAGTTGTGACACCAAATCTTGGGTGGTTTTGTTAAGGGATGGTATTAGTAGTACTATTAACTTGAAATTTATTTTTACGCTTGTTAAATTATGTTGTTATAAACTGTTGGTGCTAAGTCGTTAATTAAATTAAAAATGGAAGACAGGTCAAATAGTTCAGTTGGTTGGCTTGCCTAGCTTTCACTAGTAGGCGCCATCACGACTCCCGAGGGTGGAAAATCCGGATCGTGACAATTATTTACCCCCACTATTTCAAGAATTATAAAAATTCAAAATTATAAATAATATAATCACATACTCATAAAAATATAAGGTAAACTATTATTTTTACCTTTGCTCCGCTTGAGTTAACCATATACTTTTTTTACCTTTCAATCTCACAAAGAGAGTGAACTTTTATCTTGATATCCGCTATTTTTTTAACTGCATAAAAAAATTGAATCTCTTTAAAATTGTTGGTGAAACTACAAGTAATTACAGTTGAAAATATGATGAAGAAAAATAAATAAATATTCTTCAGGCTGAGGCGCGGATATCTCGCTCTCTTTAAGGAGATTCAAGCCCACTGCGGTAGCATCTTCACCGGTCCAGCAGTAATACTCTTGACTTGTCCTCTCCAGGATACAACAGCCCGACAACGTCCTATGACTCGAACAAACTCTGGACAAGTTGTTGAGTCCAAAGCTCCACCAAAATGAACACATTCCTTTGACAAAAATAATATTCTCTTTTGTAGAGAATAAGTTGGAGACTTAGATTTTCTCCTTCTCATAACTTTCTTTTTCACTACACCAAGTTCACTTTTTTCATACACACTACCATATTTTCCCACACCAAACACAAGGAAGAAACACCACTATTTATAGGTGTAGAATTTCTTCCATGAAATAAATAACAAAGTAGTGGCATAATAAAGTTATAGAACATGGTTGGTCGTTACAAAATTCAACATTTAGTGGGTAGATCATGGCACTAGTGGTTTCAAGAGTTACACCAAAATAATGATCACTTTCTTGTCAATTTATAACCACTATCCCGCAAGAAATAATGCACTTTATTGTTATAATTTTAATATTGAAATGCACTAACACCAACATATATCTTTTTGTTACGAATACAATTAATTTCGACCGACCAATTTTATATTTGTCCAAATATCTACAGGGCCAAGGCCCAAAGGAGTTCAAAGTATCAGAAACATACAACTAAGGAATTGTTTGAGCTCTTAAAAACATATATTGAGTGCATGATTGCTACTCTTTCGTTCATATTAATTTTGTGACGATAAAATTTATTCATACACGATAATTAACTTTATTAAATTCAACAGATAACGATATATATTTATATATTGACCCTCTCTCTTAACCATAAATTTATAAATATATATTATCACCTCATCTATCAATTGCAACCATAATAAGTTAATACTAGCTAGTAAATTTATATCGTGTTCCGCAACTCCTCTTTTTATACATTTTCTTTCCTTCAGATAGAGCTTATGCTTCATTTGTATATTTGTGTCCAGGTAAAACATATACCATGGGATGTCTAAAGCAATAACCACCATTCTATTGGCTAGTGATGTTTTGAATTTAACGAAAACATAATTGTCACGGACCAAAAATATTTATTTTTAACAAACTTACAGTACAAAAATTGTTCAGAGATACATTTGAAAGAATATTTTAAATGTTTCTATATAGCGTAAATTCGAATTAATCTGAGCTACAGAATATATACTGAACACCTGGTAAAAAAACATAAAATAAACTAGTTACCATGAAGTCACAGAATCTATGTAGATCGGCATCTGGAATGGACGGAGTCTATTTCACAGCGAAATGTATATTTTTAGTTGTTCTAAAAAATAATAGCCGATAAAATATATATATATATACTAGTGCACCACTCACTAAGATCGCACCAAGGCTTCGTTATTCCTAATCCTACCTTTAAACCCTACGTATTGATCCCTCACATACGTTAGGAGTGATGTTGTTCAACAACTACCTAAATATGTACCCTTTTCCAAGCAATACACACTAAGTAGGCACAGTCAATTAATGCCCATTCAATCAACAACAACAAACACGTAGTTGAACAAGTAGAGAAATCCAACGGCTCAATTATATAAAAACATAACAAGAATTCATCCTCTAAAAGGTTCCATCAAAACCCTAGATAACAAATTAGCTATTCATAATAGCATGCAAAACTACAATACTAGAATTCATAACCAATAATGAAAATAGAGGAAGAAAGAGGGAAAAACATGAAGTTGAATCCTACTCCTTCTTGCTGCTAGCGTGTTCTTGCCTCCCTAAAGTCTTCTCTCCCTTTAAAGTGGGGTTTTAGGATGCATTTATATGACCTAGGGTTGATGAGGGGTGGAAATTTTGAATCCAACTTCGGATAGGAGAGCTGGAGGGCGCATCAACTTTCGTGCAACGCGCGAACTTGGACGCAGACTCAGCTTTTTCAATTTTCCAGTTCGCGAAGCGATCCGTGCCTTCGCTGTTTTGTGCCTTCATTTTCTCCTAATTCGCGTCCATTTTCATGACACGCACGGAATTGGATGTTTTCCCAATTCTTGCCATCTCTTCTTTTTGTGTTGAATTGTCATCTTTTGATCATTTATCATCCAAACTCGTGCCTACACATAAGAAACACATAATGAGTATATATTTCACTTCAAAAACCATGCAAACTCTTGCGACTCACACAAGAACTAATATGCAAATATACTCAAAATTATGCACTTTTCATCATTTATACTTAACAAAAAATTTGGCCTAAAATATTTATAGAATTATAAATGGTTAATGTTTTTTTTTTTTAAAAAAGATACTCCTATAGCTAAAAAGATTCCAAAGTGCTCGTACGTTTCCTAATATGACTTTAGGAATTTAAAGTGTTCCATCTAAAGATTTTTACACGTTAATGAAGCGTACAATTTTTTTTTTTATAGATATGTTGTATTACATGGCTCAAATAAGGAAGCATTTGGTACACAATCGAAATCCTAAATTTTAAGGAATGAATTAAATAACTATTCCTAAATATTAGAAAAATAATAGAATTACTATTTTGTCCAGTGTAAACTTAATTTTTTTAAGGGTAAAAATGGCGAACGACATTTCGCTAAGGGCCTATATATAT
>NW_017670820.1:151134-151779 GCF_001879085.1 Nicotiana attenuata
ATGGAAGTAATGGTCGGGTCACATGAAATGCGCACTCGAATTGGGGATTATGTATCACGACTATGCCACAGGAACCGCACCCATAGTCGTGATGATTTAATTACGCGCCTAAAGCAAACTACGGTGTTTGAAATTATTCATTCTGTACTTCTTTTCTATGTCCGTTCGAGGACGAACTGTTGTTTTAGAGGTGGAGGATGTGATGACCCAAAAGGTCATCACTTGATTTACAAGTCAAATTCTATGTTCCGAGGCCTTAAAAACCTCCTTTCATCTTACCTCGATTTGCGTGCGCGGTCCGGGCATAAATCCGGAACGCTTTTATGTGAAAATTTGATAAAAATGCTAATTTTGCCTTTAAAATTAAATTTAAGTTGACTTCGGTCAACATTTTAGGTAAACGGACCCGGACCCGTGATTTGACGGTCCAGGAGGGTCTGTAGAAAAATATGGGACTTGGGCGTATGCCCGAAATTGAATTCCGAGGTCCCAAGCCCGAGAAATGAATTTTTGAAGAAAATTGTTTAACTGAAATTATAAGAGTTTTTGGAAATTTAAATGTGTTTGAGTCTGATGGTCTCGGGCCCGTATTTTGGTTCCGGAGCCCGCTACAGGTCTTATATGGTATTTAAGCTGTGCCTGTAA